>NW_021014692.1:0-41346 GCF_003676215.2 Rhopalosiphum maidis
TTACCCTCTAAAAAAAAAAAATTAAAATTATGACTTAGAAATTGTTAGGTTATGTTTACATTACATTGTATGATTTTTTAAAAATAATATTTAAGGTTAGTTGCATATGATTGCAACAGAAAACGTTATTAATCAAAGTGGGTTTTATGTAAAACTATACCCTTTAAAAAAAAAAAAATTAAAATTATGACTTAGAAATTGTTAGGTTATGTTTACATTACATGTATGATTTTTAAAAATAATATTTAAGGTTAGTTGCATATGGTTGCAACAGAAAACGTTATTAATTAAAGTGTTTTTGTGTAACTATACCCTTTAAAAAAAATAAATTCAAATTATGACTTAGAAATTGTTAGGTTATGTTTACATTACATTGTATGATTTTTTAAAAATAATATTTAAGGTTAGTTGCAAATATTGCACAAAAACGTTATTAAACAAAGTGGGTTAGTGTACATTATACCCTTTAAAAAAAAAAATTAAAATTATGACTTAGAAATTATTAGGTTATGTTATACATTACATTGTATGAATTTTTTTTAAAAATAATATTTAAGGTTAGTTGCATATGATTTCAACAGAACACGTTATATTAAAGTGGTTTTTTGTGTAAAACTATACCTTAAAAAAAATTAAATTCAAATTATGACTTAAAAATTGTAAGGTAGGTTAACATTACATTGTATTATTTTGTAAAAATAATTTTAAGGTTAGTTGCAAATCTTTGCACAATAAATCGTTATTAAGCAAGTGGGGTTTAGTGTACATTAGTACCCTCTAAAAAAAAAAATTAAATTATGACTTAGAAATTTGTTAGGTTATGTTTACATTACATTTTATGACTTTTTTTAAAAATAAATGTTAGGTTAGTTGTCAATATGGTTGCACCAGACAAACTGTTATTAATCAAAGTGTTTTGTGTGAAATCCTATACGCCACTTAAAAAAAATTAAAATTATGACTTAGAAATTGTTAGGTTATGTTTACATTACATTGTATGATTTTTTTAAAATAATATTTAAGGTTAGTTGCATATGGTTGCAACAGAAAACGTTATTAATCAAAGTGGTTTTTGTGTAATCCTATACCACTTAAAAAAAAAATTAAAATTATGACTTAGAAATTGTTAGGTTATGTTTACATTACATTGTATGATTTTTTAAAAATAATATTAAGGTTAGTTGCATATGATTGCACAGAAAACGTTATTAATTAAAGTGGTTTTTGTGTAAAACTATACCCTTTAAAAAAAATAAATTCAAATTATGACTTAGAAATTGTTAGGTTATGTTTACATTACATTGTATGATTTTTTAAAAATAATATTTAAGGTTAGTTGCATATGGTTGCACCAGAAAACGTTATTAATTAAAGTGGTTTTTGTGTAAAACTATACCCTTTAAAAAAATAAATTCAAATTATGACTTAGAAATTGTTAGGTTATGTTTACATTACATTGTATGATTTTTTAAAAATTATATTTAAGGTTAGTTGCAAAATCTTTTCACAATAAATCGTTATTAAACAAAGTGGGGTTAGTGTACATTATTACCCTCTAAAAAAAAAAAATTAAAATTATGACTTAGAAATTGTTAGGTTATGTTTATATTACATTAAATGATTTTTTAAAAATAATATTTAAGGTTAGTTGCATATGGTTGCAACAGAAAACGTTATTAATCAAAGTGGTTTTTGTGTAATCCTATACCCACTTAAAAAAAAAATTAAAATTATGACTTAGAAATTGTTAGGTTATGTTTACATTACATTGTATGATTTTTTAAAAATAATATTTAAGGTTAGTTGCATATGGTTGCAACAGAAAACGTTATTAATTAAAGTGGTTTTTGTGTAAAACTATACCCTTTAAAAAAAATAAATTCAAATTATGACTTAGAAATTGTTAGGTTATGTTTACATTACATTGTATGATTTTTTAAAAATTATATTTAAGGTTAGTTGCAAAATCTTTTCACAATAAATCGTTATTAAACAAAGTGGGGTTAGTGTACATTATTACCCTCTAAAAAAAAAAATTAAAATTATGACTTAGAAATTGTTAGGTTATGTTTATATTACATTAAATGATTTTTTAAAAATAATATTTAAGGTTAGTTGCATATGGTTGCAACAGAAAACGTTATTAATCAAAGTGGTTTTTGTGTAATCCTATACCCACTTAAAAAAAAAATTAAAATTATGACTTAGAAATTGTTAGGTTATGTTTACATTACATTGTATGATTTTTTAAAATAATATTTAAGGTTAGTTGCATATGGTTGCAACAGAATACGTTATTAATTAAAGTGGTTTTTTGTGTAAAACTATACCCTTTAAAAAAATAAATTCAAATTATGACTTAGAAATTGTTAGGTTATGTTTACATTACATTGTATGATTTTTTAAAAATTATATTTAAGGTTAGTTGCAAAATCTTTTCACAATAAATCGTTATTAAACAAAGTGGGGTTAGTGTACATTATTACCCTCTAAAAAAAAAAATTAAAATTATGACTTAGAAATTGTTAGGTTATGTTTATATTACATTAAATGATTTTTTAAAAATAATATTTAAGGTTAGTTGCATATGGTTGCAACAGAAAACGTTATTAATCAAAGTGGTTTTTGTGTAATCCTATACCCACTTAAAAAAAAAATTAAAATTATGACTTAGAAATTGTTAGGTTATGTTTACATTACATTGTATGATTTTTAAAAATAATATTTAAGGTTAGTTGCATATGATTGCAACAGAAAACGTTATTAATCAAGTGGTTTTTTGTAAAACTATACCCTTTAAAAAAAATAAATTCAAATTATGACTTAGAAATTGTTAGGTTATGTTTACATTACATTGTATGATTTTTTAAAAATAATATTTAAGGTTAGTTGCATATGGTTGCACCAGAAAACGTTATTAATTAAAGTGGTTTTTGTGTAAAACTATACCCTTTAAAAAAAATAAATTCAAATTATGACTTAGAAATTGTTAGGTTATGTTTACATTACATTGTATGATTTTTTAAAAATTATATTTAAGGTTAGTTGCAAAATCTTTTCACAATAAATCGTTATTAACAAAGTGGGGTTAGTGTACATTATTACCCTCTAAAAAAAAAAAATTAAAATTATGACTTAGAAATTGTTAGGTTATGTTTATATTACATTAAATGATTTTTTAAAAATAATATTTAAGGTTAGTTGCATATGGTTGCAACAGAAAACGTTATTAATCAAAGTGGTTTTTGTGTAATCCTATACCCACTTAAAAAAAAAATTAAAATTATGACTTAGAAATTGTTAGGTTATGTTTACATTACATTGTATGATTTTTAAAAATAATATTTAAGGTTAGTTGCATATGATTGCAACAGAAAACGTTATTAATTAAAGTGGTTTTTTATGTAAAACTATACCCTTTAAAAAAAATAAATTCAAATTATGACTTAGAAATTGTTAGGTTATGTTTACATTACATTGTATGATTTTTTAAAAATAATATTTAAGGTTAGTTGCATATGGTTGCACCAGAAAACGTTATTAATTAAAGTGTTTTTTGTGTAAACCTATACCCTTTAAAAAAATAAATTCAAATTATGACTTAGAAATGTTAGGTTATGTTTACATTACATGGTATGATTTTTTAAAAATAATATTAAGGTTAGTTGCATATGTTGCACAGAATACGTTATTAATTAAAGTGGTTTTGTGTAAAACTATACCCTTTAAAAAAAATAAATTCAAATTATGACTTAGAAATTGTTAGGTTATGTTTACATTACATTGTATGATTTTTAAAAATTATATTTAAGGTTAGTTGCAAAATCTTTTCACAATAATCGTTATTAAACAAAGTGGGGTTAGTGTACATTATTACCCTCTAAAAAAAAAAAATTAAAATTATGACTTAGAAATTGTTAGGTTATGTTTATATTACATTAAATGATTTTTTAAAAATAATATTTAAGGTTAGTTGCATATGGTTGCAACAGAAACGTTATTAATCAAAGTGGTTTTTTGTAATACCTATACCCACTTAAAAAAAAATTAAAATTAGGACTTAGAAATTGTTAGGTATGTTTACATTACATTGTATGATTTTTTAAAATAATATTTAAGGTTAGTTGCATATGGTTGCACCAGAAAACGTTATTAATTAAAGTGGTTTTTGTGTAAAACTATACCCTTTAAAAAAAATAAATTCAAATTATGACTTAGAATTATTAGGTTATGTTTACATTACATTGTATGATTTTTTAAAAATAATATTTACGGTTAGTTGCAAAATCTTTTCACAATAAATCGTTATTAAACAAAGTGGGGTTTTTGTACATTCTTACCCTCTAAAAAAAAAATTAAAATTATGACTTAGAAATTGTTAGGTTATGTTTATATTACATTAAATGATTTTTTAAAAATATATTTAAGGTTAGTTGCATATGGTTGCAACAGAAAACGTTATTAATCAAAGTGGTTTTGTGTAATCCTATACCCCTTAAAAAAAAAATTAAAATTATGACTTAGAAATTGTTAGGTTATGTTTACATTACATTGTATGATTTTTAAAAATAATATTTAAGGTTAGTTGCATATGGTTGCAACAGAAAACGTTATTAATCAAAGTGGTTTTTAGTGTAAAACTATACCCTTAAAAAAAATAAATTCAAATTATGACTTAGAAATTGTTAGGTTATGTTTACATTACATTGTATGATTTTTAAAAATAATATTTAAGGTTAGTTGCATATGGTTGCAACAGAAAACGTTATTAATTAAAGTGGTTTTTGTGTAAAACTATACCCTTTAAAAAAAATAAATTCAAATTATGACTTAGAAATTGTTAGGTTATGTTTACATTACATTGTATGATTTTTTAAAAATTATATTTAAGGTTAGTTGCAAAATCTTTTCACAATAAATCGTTATTAAACAAAGTGGGGTTAGTGTACATTATTACCCTCTAAAAAAAAAAAATTAAAATTATGACTTAGAAATTGTTAGGTTATGTTTATATTACATTAATGATTTTTTAAAAATAATATTTAGGTTAGTTGCATATGGTTGCAACAGAAAACGTTATTAATCAAAGTGGTTTTTGTGTAATCCTATACCCACTTAAAAAAAAAAATTAAAATTATGACTTAGAAATTGTTAGGTTATGTTTACATTACATTGTATGATTTTTAAAAATAATATTTAAGGTTAGTTGCATATGGTTGCAACAGAAAACGTTATTAATTAAAGTGGTTTTTGTGTAAACTATACCCTTTAAAAAAAAAAATTCAAATTATGACTTAGAAATTGTTAGGTTATGTTTACATTACATTGTATGATTTTTAAAAATAATATTTAAGGTTAGTTGCATATGGTTGCAACAGAAAACGTTATTAATCAAGTGGTTTTTGTGTAATCTATACCCCTTAAAAAAAAAAATTAAAATTATGACTTAGAAATTGTTAGGTTATGTTTACATTACATTGTATGATTTTTTAAAAATAATATTAAGGTTAGTTGCATATGGTTGCAACAGAAAACGTTATTAATTCAAAGTGGTTTTTGTGTAAAACCTATACCCTTAAAAAAAAAATTAAATTATGACTTAGAAATTGGTAGGTTATGTTTACATTACATTGTATGATTTTTAAAAATAATATTTAAGGTTAGTTGCATATGGTTGCAACAGAAAACGTTATTAATTAAAGTGGTTTTTGTGTAATCCTATACCCCTTAAAAAAATAATTCAAATTATGACTTAGAATTGTTAGGTTATGTTTACATTACATGTATGATTTTTTAAAAATAATATTTAAGGTTAGTTGCAATATTGTTGCACAATAAACGTTAGTAATTAAAGTGGGTTTAGTGTAAACTATACCCTCTAAAAAAAAAATTAAATTATGACTTAGAAATTGTTAGGTTTATGTTTATATTACATGTATGATTTTTTAAAAATAATATTTAAGGTTAGTTGCATATGGTTGCACCAGAAACGTTATTAATCAAAGTGGGTTTTGTGTAACCTATACCCTCTAAAAAAAAAAATTAAAATTATGACTTAGAAATTGTTAGGTTATGTTTACATTACATTGTATGATTTTTTAAAAATAATATTTAAGGTTAGTTGCATATGGTTGCAACAGAAAACGTTATTAATCAAAGTGGTTTTTGTGTAATCCTATACCCTTTAAAAAAAATAAATTCAAATTATGACTTAGAAATTGTTAGGTTATGTTTACATTACATTGTATGATTTTTTAAAAATAATATTTAAGGTTAGTTGCATATGGTTGCACCAGAAAACGTTATTAATTAAAGTGGTTTTTGTGTAAAACTATACCCTTTAAAAAAAATCAATTCAAATTATGACTTAAAAATTGTTAGGTTATGTTTACATTACATTGTATGATTTTTTAAAAATTATATTTAAGGTTAGTTGCAAAATCTTTTCACAATAAATCGTTATTAAACAAAGTGGGGTTAGTGTACATTATTACCCTCTAAAAAAAAAAAATTAAAATTATGACTTAGAAATTGTTAGGTTATGTTTATATTACATTAAATGATTTTTTAAAAATAATATTTAAGGTTAGTTGCATATGGTTGCAACAGAAAACGTTATTAATCAAAGTGGTTTTTGTGTAATCCTATACCCACTTAAAAAAAAAATTAAAATTATGACTTAGAAATTGTTAGGTTATGTTTACATTACATTGTATGATTTTTAAAAATAATATTTAAGGTTAGTTGCATATGATTGCAACAGAAAACGTTATTAATCAAAGTGGTTTTTTTGTAAAACTATACCCTTTAAAAAAAATAAATTCAAATTATGACTTAGAAATTGTTAGGTTATGTTTACATTACATTGTATGATTTTTTAAAAATAATATTTAAGGTTAGTTGCATATGGTTGCACCAGAAAACGTTATTAATTAAAGTGGTTTTTGTGTAAAACTATACCCTTTAAAAAAAATAAATTCAAATTATGACTTAGAAATTGTTAGGTTATGTTTACATTACATTGTATGATTTTTAAAAATTATATTTAAGGTTAGTTGCAAAATCTTTCACAATAAATCGTTATTAAACAAAGTGGGGTTAGTGTACATTATTACCCTCTAAAAAAAAAAATTCAAATTATGACTTAGACATTGTTAGGTTATGTTTACATTACATTGTATGATTTTTTAAAAATAATATTTAAGGTTAGTTGCATATGGTTGCAACAGAAACGTTATTAATCAAAGTGGTTTTTGTGTAATCTATACCCTTTAAAAAAAAAAAATTAAAATTATGACTTAGAATTGTTAGGTTATGTTTACATTACATTGTATGATTTTTTAAAAATAATATTTAAGGTTATGTGGCCTATGGTTGCACAGATAAACGTTTATTAATCAAAGTGGTTTTTGTGTAAATTCTATACCCTTTAAAAAAAAAATTAAAATTATGACTTAGAATTGTTAGGTTATTTTACCTTACATTGTATGATTTTTTAAAAATAATATTTAAGGTTAGTTGCATATGGTTGCACCAGAAAACGTTATTAATTAAAGTGGTTTTTGTGTAAAACTATACCCTTTAAAAAAAATAAATTCAAATTATGACTTAGAAATTGTTAGGTTATGTTTACATTACATTGTATGATTTTTTAAAAATAATATTTAAGGTTAGTTGCATATGGTTGCAACAGAAAACGTTATTAATTAAAGTGGTTTTTGTGTAAACTATACCCTTTAAAAAAAATAAATTCAAATTATGACTTAGAAATTGTTAGGTTATGTTTACATTACATTGTATGATTTTTTAAAAATTATATTTAAGGTTAGTTGCAAAATCTTTTCACAATAAATCGTTATTAAACAAAGTGGGGTTAGTGTACATTATTACCCTCTAAAAAAAAAAAATTAAAATTATGACTTAGAAATTGTTAGGTTATGTTTATATTACATTAAATGATTTTTTAAAAATAATATTTAAGGTTAGTTGCATATGGTTGCAACAGAAAACGTTATTAATCAAAGTGGTTTTTGTGTAATCCTATACCCACTTAAAAAAAAAATTAAAATTATGACTTAGAAATTGTTAGGTTATGTTTACATTACATTGTATGATTTTTTAAAAATAATATTTAAGGTTAGTTGCATATGGTTGCACCAGAAAACGTTATTAATTAAAGTGGTTTTTGTGTAAAACTATACCCTTTAAAAAAAATAATTCAAATTATGACTTAGAAATTGTTAGGTTATGTTTACATTACATTGTATGATTTTTTAAAAATATATTTAAGGTTAGTTGCAAAATCTTTTCACAATAAATCGTTATTAAACAAAGTGGGGTTAGTGTACATTATTACCCTCTAAAAAAAAAAAATTAAAATTATGACTTAGAAATTGTTAGGTTATGTTTATATTACATTAAATGATTTTTTAAAAATAATATTTAAGGTTAGTTGCATATGGTTGCAACAGAAACGTTATTAATCAAAGTGGTTTTTGTGTAATCCTATACCCACTTAAAAAAAAAATTAAAATTATGACTTAGAAATTGTTAGGTTATGTTTACATTACATTGTATGATTTTTAAAAATAATATTTAAGGTTAGTTGCATATGGTTGCAACAGAAAACGTTATTAATCAAAGTGGTTTTTGTGTAAAACTATACCCTTTAAAAAAAAAAATTCAAATTATGACTTAGAAATTGTTAGGTTATGTTTACATTACATTGTATGATTTTTTAAAATAATATTTAAGGTTAGTTGCATATGGTTGCACCAGAAAACGTTATTAATTAAAGTGTTTTTGTGTAAAACTATACCCTTTAAAAAAAATAAATTCAAATTATGACTTAGAAATTGTTAGGTTATGTTTACATTACATTGTATGATTTTTTAAAAATTATATTTAAGGTTAGTTGCAAAATCTTTTCACAATAATCGTTATTAAACAAAGTGGGGTTAGTGTACATTATTACCCTCTAAAAAAAAAAATTAAAATTATGACTTAGAAATTGTTAGGTTATGTTTATTACATTAAATGATTTTTAAAAATAATATTTAAGGTTAGTTGCATATGGTTGCAACAGAAAACGTTATTAATCAAAGTGGTTTTTGTGTAATCCTATACCCACTTAAAAAAAAAATTAAAATTATGACTTAGAAATTGTTAGGTTATGTTTACATTACATTGTATGATTTTTAAAAAAATAATTTAAGGTTAGTTGCATATGGTTGCAACAGAAAACGTTATTAATCAAAGTGGTTTTTGTGTAAAACTATACCCTTTAAAAAAAATAAATTCAAATTATGACTTAGAAATTGTTAGGTTATGTTTACATTACATTGTATGATTTTTTAAAAATAATATTTAAGGTTAGTTGCATATGGTTGCACAGAAAACGTTATTAAACAAAGTGGGTTAGTGTACATTATTACCCTCTAAAAAAAAAAAATTAAAATTATGACTTAGAAATTGTTAGGTTATGTTTATATTACATTAAATGATTTTTTAAAATAATATTTAAGGTTAGTTGCATATGGTTGCAACAGAAAACGTTATTAATCAAAGTGGTTTTTGTGTAATCCTATACCCACTTAAAAAAAAAATTAAAATTATGACTTAGAAATTGTTAGGTTATGTTTACATTACATTGTATGATTTTTAAAAATAATATTTAAGGTTAGTTGCATATGGTTGCACCAGAAAACGTTATTAATTAAAGTGGTTTTTGTGTAAAACTATACCCTTTAAAAAAAATAATTCAAATTATGACTTAGAAATTGTTAGGTTATGTTTACATTACATTGTATGATTTTTTAAAAATTATATTTAAGGTTAGTTGCAAATCTTTTCACAATAAATCGTTATTAACAAAGTGGGGTTAGTGTACCTTATTACCCTCTAAAAAAAAAAATTAAATTATGACTTAGAAATTGTTAGGTTATGTTTATATTACATTAAATGATTTTTTAAAATAATATTTAAGGTTAGTTGCATATGGTTGCAACAGAAAACGTTATTAATCAAAGTGGTTTTTGTGTAATCCTATACCCACTTAAAAAAAAAATTAAAATTATGACTTAGAAATTGTTAGGTTTATGTTTACATTACATTGTTATGATTTTTTAAAATAATATTTAAGTTAGTTGCATATGGTTGCAACAGAAAACGTTATTAATTAAAGTGGTTTTGTGTAAACTATACCCTTTAAAAAAAAAAAAATTCAAATTATGACTTAGAAATTGTTAGGTTATGTTTACCTTACATTGTATGATTTTTTAAAAATTATATTTAAGGTTAGTTGTCAAATCTTTTCACAATAAATCGTTATTAAACTAAAGTGGGTTTTGTGTACCTTATTACCCTCTAAAAAAAAAAAATAAAATTATGACTTAGAAATTGTTAGGTTATGTTTATATTACATTAATGATTTTTTAAAAATAATATTTAAGGTTAGTTGCATATGGTTGCAACGAAACGTTATTAATCAAAGTGGTTTTTGTGTAATCCTATACCCACTTAAAAAAAAAATTAAATTATGACTTAGAAATTGTTAGGTTATGTTTACATTACATTGTATGATTTTTTAAAAATAATATTTAAGGTTAGTTGCATATGGTTGCAACAGAAAACGTTATTAATTAAAGTGGTTTTTGTGTAAAACTATACCACTTAAAAAAAAAATTCAAATTATGACTTAGAAATTGTTAGGTTATGTTTACATTACATTGTATGATTTTTTAAAAATAATATTTAAGGTTAGTTGCATATTTTTGCACAGAAAACGTTATTAATTAAAGTGGTTTTTGTGTAAACTATACCCTTTAAAAAAAAAAATTCAAATTATGACTTAGAAATTGTTAGGTTATGTTTACATTACATGTATGATTTTTTAAAAATAATATTTAAGGTTAGTTGCATATGGTTGCAACAGAAAACGTTATTAATTAAAGTGGTTTTTGTGTAAAACTATACCCTTTAAAAAAAATAAATTCAAATTATGACTTAGAAATTGTTAGGTTATGTTTACATTACATTGTATGATTTTTTAAAAATAATATTTAAGGTTAGTTGCATATGGTTGCAACAGAAAACGTTATTAATCAAAGTGGTTTTTGTGTAATCCTATACCCACTTAAAAAAAAAATTAAAATTATGACTTAGAAATTGTTAGGTTATGTTTACATTACATTGTATGATTTTTTAAAAATAATATTTAAGGTTAGTTGCATATGGTTGCAACAGAAAACGTTATTAATTAAAGTGGTTTTTGTGTAAAACTATACCCTTTAAAAAAAATAAATTCAAATTATGACTTAGAAATTGTTAGGTTATGTTTACATTACATTGTATGATTTTTTAAAAATAATATTTAAGGTTAGTTGCATATGGTTGCAACAGAAAACGTTATTAATTAAAGTGGTTTTTGTGTAAACTATACCCTTTAAAAAAAATAAATTCAAATTATGACTTAGAAATTGTTAGGTTATGTTTACATTACATTGTATGATTTTTTAAAAATTATATTTAAGGTTAGTTGCAAAATCTTTTCACAATAAATCGTTATTAAACACAGTGGGGTTAGTGTACATTATTACCCTCTAAAAAAAAAAAATTAAAATTATGACTTAGAAATTGTTAGGTTATGTTTATATTACATTAAATGATTTTTTAAAAATAATATTTAAGGTTAGTTGCATATGGTTGCAACAGAAAACGTTATTAATCAAAGTGGTTTTTGTGTAATCCTATACCCACTTAAAAAAAAATTAAAATTATGACTTAGAAATTGTTAGGTTATGTTTACATTACATTGTATGATTTTTTAAAAATAATATTTAAGGTTAGTTGCATATGGTTGCAACAGAAAACGTTATTAATTAAAGTGGTTTTTGTGTAAAACTATACCCTTTAAAAAAAATAAATTCAAATTATGACTTAGAAATTGTTAGGTTATGTTTACATTACATTGTATGATTTTTTAAAAATAATATTTAAGGTTAGTTGCAATATCTTTTCACATAAATCGTTATTAACAAAGTGGTTTTGTGTACATTATTACCCTCTAAAAAAAAAAATTAAAATTATGACTTAGAAATTGTTAGGTTATGTTTATATTACATTAAATGATTTTTAAAAATAATATTTAAGGTTAGTTGCATATGGTTGCAACAGAAAACGTTATTAATTAAAGTGGTTTTTGTGTAAACTATACCCTTTAAAAAAAAAAAATTCAAATTATGACTTAGAAATTGTTAGGTTATGTTTACATTACATTGTATGATTTTTAAAAATAATATTTAAGGTTAGTTGCATATGGTTGCAACAGAAAACGTTATTAATTAAAGTGGTTTTTGTGTAAGACTATACCCTTTAAAAAAAATAAATTCAAATTATGACTTAGAAATTGTTAGGTTATGTTTACATTACATTGTATGATTTTTTAAAAATTATATTTAAGGTTAGTTGCAAAATCTTTTCACAATAAATCGTTATTAACAAAGTGGAGTGTACATTATTACCCTCTAAAAAAAAAAAATTAAAATTATGACTTAGAAATTGTTAGGTTATGTTTACATTACATTAATGATTTTTTAAAAATAATATTTAAGGTTAGTTGCATATGGTTGCAACAGAAAACGTTATTAATCAAAGTGGTTTTTGTGTAATCCTATACCCACTTAAAAAAAAAATTAAAATTATGACTTAGAAATTGTTAGGTTATGTTTACATTACATTGTATGATTTTTAAAAATAATATTTAAGGTTAGTTGCATATGTTGCAACAGAAAACGTTATTAATTAAAGTGGTTTTTGTGTAAAACTATACCCTTTAAAAAAAATAAATTCAAATTATGACTTAGAAATTGTTAGGTTATGTTTACATTACATTGTATGATTTTTTAAAAATATATTTAAGGTTAGTTGCATATGTTTCACCATAAATCGTTATTAAATCAAAGTGGGTTTTGTGTACATCTATACCCTTTAAAAAAAAAAAATTAAAATTATGACTTAGAAATTGTTAGGTTATGTTTATATTACATTAAATGATTTTTTAAAAATAATATTTAAGGTTAGTTGCATATGGTTGCAACAGAAAACGTTATTAATCAAAGTGGTTTTTGTGTAATCCTATACCCACTTAAAAAAAAAATTAAAATTATGACTTAGAAATTGTTAGGTTATGTTTACATTACATTGTATGATTTTTTAAAAATAATATTTAAGGTTAGTTGCATATGGTTGCAACAGAAAACGTTATTAATTAAAGTGGTTTTTGTGTAAAACTATACCCTTTAAAAAAAATAAATTCAAATTATGACTTAGAAATTGTTAGGTTATGTTTACATTACATTGTATGATTTTTTAAAAATTATATTTAAGGTTAGTTGCAAAATCTTTTCACAATAAATCGTTATTAAACAAAGTGGGGTTAGTGTACATTATTACCCTCTAAAAAAAAAAATTAAAATTATGACTTAGAAATTGTTAGGTTATGTTTATATTACATTAAATGATTTTTTAAAAATAATATTTAAGGTTAGTTGCATATGGTTGCAACAGAAAACGTTATTAATCAAAGTGGTTTTTGTGTAAAACCTATACCACTTAAAAAAAAAATTAAAATTATGACTTAGAAATTGTTAGGTTATGTTTACATTACATTGTATGATTTTTTAAAAATAATATTTAAGGTTAGTTGCATATTGTTGCAACAGAAAACGTTATTAATTAAAGTGGTTTTTGTGTAAAACTATACCACTTAAAAAAAAAAATTCAAATTATGACTTAGAAATTGTTAGGTTATGTTTACATTACATTGTATGATTTTTTAAAAATAATATTTAAGGTTAGTTGCATATGGTTGCAACAGAAAACGTTATTAATCAAAGTGGTTTTTGTGTAACCTATACCCTTTAAAAAAAAAAATTAAAATTATGACTTAGAAATTGTTAGGTTATGTTTACATTACATTGTATGATTTTTTAAAAATAATATTTAAGGTTAGTTGCATATGGTTGCAACAGAAAACGTTATTAATTAAAGTGGTTTTTGTGTAAAACTATACCCTTTAAAAAAAATAAATTCAAATTATGACTTAGAAATTGTTAGGTTATGTTTACATTACATTGTATGATTTTTTAAAAATTATATTTAAGGTTAGTTGCAAAATCTTTTCACAATAAATCGTTATTAAACAAAGTGGGGTTAGTGTACATTATTACCCTCTAAAAAAAAAAAATTAAAATTATGACTTAGAAATTGTTAGGTTATGTTTATATTACATTAAATGATTTTTTAAAAATAATATTTAAGGTTAGTTGCATATGGTTGCAACAGAAAACGTTATTAATCAAAGTGGTTTTTGTGTAATCCTATACCCACTTAAAAAAAAAATTAAAATTATGACTTAGAAATTGTTAGGTTATGTTTACATTACATTGTATGATTTTTAAAAATAATATTTAAGGTTAGTTGCATATGGTTGCAACAGAAAACGTTATTAATTAAAGTGGTTTTTGTGTAAATCTATACCCTTAAAAAAAAAAATTAAAATTATGACTTAGAAATTGTTAGGTTATGTTTACATTACATTGTATGATTTTTAAAAATAATATTTAAGGTTAGTTGCATATGTTTCACATAAATCGTTATTAATCAAAGTGGTTTTTGTGTACATCTATACCCTCTAAAAAAAAAAATTAAAATTATGACTTAGAAATTGTTAGGTTATGTTTACATTACATTAATGATTTTTTAAAAATAATATTTAAGGTTAGTTGCATATGGTTGCAACAGAAAACGTTATTAATCAAAGTGGTTTTTGTGTAAACCTATACCACTTAAAAAAAAAATTCAAATTATGACTTAGAAATTGTTAGGTTATGTTTACATTACATTGTATGATTTTTTAAAAATAATATTTAAGGTTAGTTGCATATGGTTGCAACAGAAAACGTTATTAATTAAAGTGGTTTTTGTGTAAACTATACCCTTTAAAAAAAATAAATTAAAATTATGACTTAGAAATTGTTAGGTTATGTTTACATTACATTGTATGATTTTTAAAAATAATATTTAAGGTTAGTTGCATATGGTTGCAACAGAAAACGTTATTAATTAAAGTGGTTTTTGTGTAAAACTATACCCTTTAAAAAAAAAAATTCAAATTATGACTTAGAAATTGTTAGGTTATGTTTACATTACATTGTATGATTTTTAAAAATAATATTTAAGGTTAGTTGCATATGGTTGCAACAGAAAACGTTATTAATCAAAGTGGTTTTTGTGTAATCTATACCCACTTAAAAAAAAAATTAAAATTATGACTTAGAAATTGTTAGGTTATGTTTACATTACATGTAATGATTTTTTAAAAATAATATTTAAGGTTAGTTGCATATGGTTGCAACAGAAAACGTTATTAATCAAAGTGGTTTTTGTGTAAACCTATACCACTTAAAAAAAAAATTAAAATTATGACTTAGAAATTGTTAGGTTATGTTTACATTACATTGTATGATTTTTTAAAAATAATATTTAAGGTTAGTTGCATATGGTTGCAACAGAAAACGTTATTAATTAAAGTGGTTTTTGTGTAAATCTATACCCTTAAAAAAAAAAATTCAAATTATGACTTAGAAATTGTTAGGTTATGTTTACATTACATTGTATGATTTTTAAAAATTATATTTAAGGTTAGTTGCAAATCTTTTCACATAAATCGTTATTAATTAAAGTGGGTTTGTGTAAACTATTACCCTCTAAAAAAAAAAAATTAAAATTATGACTTAGAAATTGTTAGGTTATGTTTACATTACATTTAATGATTTTTTAAAAATAATATTTAAGGTTAGTTGCATATGGTTGCAACAGAAACGTTATTAATCAAAGTGGTTTTTGTGTAACCTATACCCTTAAAAAAAAAATTCAAATTATGACTTAGAAATTGTTAGGTTATGTTTACATTACATTGTATGATTTTTTAAAAATAATATTTAAGGTTAGTTGCATATGGTTGCAACAGAAAACGTTATTAATTAAAGTGGTTTTTGTGTAAAACTATACCCTTTAAAAAAAATAAATTCAAATTATGACTTAGAAATTGTTAGGTTATGTTTACATTACATTGTATGATTTTTTAAAAATTATATTTAAGGTTAGTTGCAAATCTTTTCACAATAAATCGTTATTAAACAAAGTGGGGTTAGTGTACATTATTACCCTCTAAAAAAAAAAATTAAAATTATGACTTAGAAATTGTTAGGTTATGTTTATATTACATTAAATGATTTTTTAAAAATAATATTTAAGGTTAGTTGCATATGGTTGCAACAGAAAACGTTATTAATCAAAGTGGTTTTTGTGTAATCCTATACCCACTTAAAAAAAAAATTAAAATTATGACTTAGAAATTGTTAGGTTATGTTTACATTACATTGTATGATTTTTTAAAAATAATATTTAAGGTTAGTTGCATATGGTTGCACAGAATACGTTATTAATTAAAGTGGTTTTTGTGTAAAACTATAACCCTTTAAAAAAAAAAAATTCAAATTATGACTTAGAAATTGTTAGTTATGTTTTACATTACATTGTATGATTTTTAAAATAATATTTAAGGTTAGTTTGCAATATGGTTGCACAAGAAAACGTTATTAATCAAAGTGTTTTTGTGTAACCTTATATACCCTTTAAAAAAAAAATTTAAATTATGACTTAGAAATTGTTAGGTTATGTTACATACATGTATGATTTTTTAAAAATAAATATTTAAGGTTAGTTGCATATGGTTGCAACAGAATACGTTTTTACTTAAGTTGTTTTTTGTAAAACTATACCCTTTAAAAAAACAAATTCAAATTATTACTTAGAAATTGTTAGGTTATGTTTACATTACATTGTATGATTTTTAAAAATTATATTTAAGGTTAGTTGCAAAATCTTTTCAACAATAAATCGTTTATTAACACAAGTGGGGTTAGTGTACATTATTACCCTCTAAAAAAAAAAATTAAAATTATGACTTAGAAATTGTTAGGTTATGTTTATATTACATTAATGATTTTTTAAAAATAATATTTAAGGTTAGTTGCATATGGTTGCAACAGAAAACGTTATTAATCAAAGTGGTTTTTGTGTAATCCTATACCCACTTAAAAAAAAAATTAAAATTATGACTTAGAAATTGTTAGGTTATGTTTACATTACATTGTATGATTTTTTAAAAATAATATTTAAGGTTAGTTGCATATGGTTGCAACAGAATACGTTATTAATTAAAGTGGTTTTTGTGTAAAACTATACCCTTTAAAAAAAATAAATTCAAATTATGACTTAGAAATTGTTAGGTTATGTTTACATTACATTGTATGATTTTTTAAAAATTATATTTAAGGTTAGTTGCAAAATCTTTTCACAATAAATCGTTATTAACAAAGTGGGGTTAGTGTACATTATTACCCTCTAAAAAAAAAAATTAAAATTATGACTTAGAAATTGTTAGGTTATGTTTACATTACATTGTATGATTTTTTAAAAATAATATTTAAGGTTAGTTGCATATGGTTGCAACAGAAAACGTTATTAATTAAAGTGGTTTTTGTGTAAAACTATACCCTTTAAAAAAATAAATTCAAATTATGACTTAGAAATTGTTAGGTTATGTTTACATTACATTGTATGATTTTTTAAAAATAATATTTAAGGTTAGTTGCATATTGTTGCAACATAAACGTTATTAATTAAAGTGGTTTTTGTGTAACCTATACCCCTTAAAAAAAAAAATTAAAATTATGACTTAGAAATTGTTAGGTTATGTTTACATTACATTAATGATTTTTAAAAATAATATTTAAGGTTAGTTGCATATGGTTGCAACAGAAAACGTTATTAATTAAAGTGGTTTTTGTGTAAACCTATACCCTTAAAAAAAAAAATTCAAATTATGACTTAGAAATTGTTAGGTTATGTTTACATTACATTGTATGATTTTTTAAAAATAATATTTAAGGTTAGTTGCATATGATTGCAACAGAAAACGTTATTAATCAAAGTGGTTTTTGTGTAAACCTATACCACTTAAAAAAATAAATTCAAATTATGACTTAGAAATTGTTAGGTTATGTTTACATTACATTGTATGATTTTTTAAAAATAATATTTAAGGTTAGTTGCATATGATTGCAACAGAAAACGTTATTAATTAAAGTGGTTTTTGTGTAAAACTATACCCTTTAAAAAAAATAAATTCAAATTATGACTTAGAAATTGTTAGGTTATGTTTACATTACATTGTATGATTTTTTAAAAATTATATTTAAGGTTAGTTGCAAAATCTTTTCACAATAAATCGTTATTAAACAAAGTGGGGTTAGTGTACATTATTACCCTCTAAAAAAAAAAAATTAAAATTATGACTTAGAAATTGTTAGGTTATGTTTATATTACATTAAATGATTTTTTAAAATAATATTTAAGGTTAGTTGCATATGGTTGCAACAGAAAACGTTATTAATCAAAGTGGTTTTTGTGTAATCCTATACCCACTTAAAAAAAAAATTAAAATTATGACTTAGAAATTGTTAGGTTATGTTTACATTACATTGTATGATTTTTTAAAAATAATATTTAAGGTTAGTTGCATATGGTTGCAACAGAAAACGTTATTAATTAAAGTGGTTTTTGTGTAAAACTATACCCTTAAAAAAAAAAATTCAAATTATGACTTAGAAATTGTTAGGTTATGTTTACATTACATTGTATGATTTTTTAAAAATAATATTTAAGGTTAGTTGCATATGGTTGCAACAGAAAACGTTATTAATTAAAGTGGTTTTTGTGTAAACTATACCCTTTAAAAAAAAAAATTCAAATTATGACTTAGAAATTGTTAGGTTATGTTTACATTACATTGTATGATTTTTTAAAAATAATATTTAAGGTTAGTTGCATATGGTTGCAACAGAAAACGTTATTAATTAAAGTGGTTTTTGTGTAAAACTATACCCTTTAAAAAAAAAAATTCAAATTATGACTTAGAAATTGTTAGGTTATGTTTACATTACATTGTATGATTTTTTAAAAATAATATTTAAGGTTAGTTGCAATATTTTCACAGAAAACGTTATTAATTAAAGTGGTTTTTGTGTAAAACTATACCCTTTAAAAAAAAAAAATTCAAATTATGACTTAGAAATTGTTAGGTTATGTTTACATTACATTGTATGATTTTTTAAAAATAATATTTAAGGTTAGTTGCATATGGTTGCAACAGAAACGTTATTAATCAAAGTGGTTTTTGTGTAATCTATACCCACTTAAAAAAAAAATTAAAATTATGACTTAGAAATTGTTAGGTTATGTTTACATTACATTGTAATGATTTTTTAAAAATAATATTTAAGGTTAGTTGCATATGTTGCAACAGAAAACGTTATTAATTAAAGTGGTTTTTGTGTAAACTATACCCTTTAAAAAAAAAAATTAAAATTATGACTTAGAAATTGTTAGGTTATGTTTACATTACATTGTATGATTTTTTAAAAATAATATTTAAGGTTAGTTGCATATGTTGCAACAGAAAACGTTATTAATTAAAGTGGTTTTTGTGTAAAACTATACCCTTTAAAAAAAAAAATTCAAATTATGACTTAGAAATTGTTAGGTTATGTTTACATTACATTGTATGATTTTTTAAAAATAATATTTAAGGTTAGTTGCATATGTTGCAACAGAAAACGTTATTAATTAAAGTGGTTTTTGTGTAAACTATACCCTTTAAAAAAAAAAATTAAAATTATGACTTAGAAATTGTTAGGTTATGTTTACATTACATTTAATGATTTTTTAAAAATAATATTTAAGGTTAGTTGCATATGGTTGCAACAGAAAACGTTATTAATTAAAGTGGTTTTTGTGTAAACCTATACCACTTAAAAAAAAAATTAAAATTATGACTTAGAAATTGTTAGGTTATGTTTACATTACATTGTATGATTTTTTAAAATAATATTTAAGGTTAGTTGCATATGGTTGCAACAGAAAACGTTATTATTAAAGTGGTTTTTGTGTAAAACTATACCCTTTAAAAAAAAAAAAATTCAAATTATGACTTAGAAATTGTTAGGTTATGTTTACATTACATTGTATGATTTTTTAAAAATAATATTTAAGGTTAGTTGCATATGGTTGCAACAGAAAACGTTATTAATCAAAGTGGTTTTTGTGTACATCTATACCACTTAAAAAAAAAATTAAAATTATGACTTAGAAATTGTTAGGTTATGTTTATATTACATTAAATGATTTTTTAAAAATAATATTTAAGGTTAGTTGCATATGGTTGCAACAGAAAACGTTATTAATCAAAGTGGTTTTTGTGTAAACCTATACCACTTAAAAAAAAAAATTAAAATTATGACTTAGAAATTGTTAGGTTATGTTTACATTACATTGTATGATTTTTTAAAAATAATATTTAAGGTTAGTTGCATATGGTTGCAACAGAAAACGTTATTAATTAAAGTGGTTTTTGTGTAAAACTATACCCTTTAAAAAAAATAAATTCAAATTATGACTTAGAAATTGTTAGGTTATGTTTACATTACATTGTATGATTTTTTAAAAATAATATTTAAGGTTAGTTGCATATGGTTGCAACAGAATACGTTATTAATTAAAGTGGTTTTTGTGTAAAACTATACCCTTTAAAAAAAATAAATTCAAATTATGACTTAGAAATTGTTAGGTTATGTTTACATTACATTGTATGATTTTTTAAAATTATATTTAAGGTTAGTTGCAAAATCTTTTCACAATAAATCGTTATTAAACAAAGTGGGGTTAGTGTACATTATTACCCTCTAAAAAAAAAAATTAAAATTATGACTTAGAAATTGTTAGGTTATGTTTATATTACATTAAAAGATTTTTTAAAAATAATATTTAAGGTTAGTTGCATATGGTTGCAACAGAAAACGTTATTAATCAAAGTGGTTTTTGTGTAATCCTATACCCACTTAAAAAAAAAATTAAAATTATGACTTAGAAATTGTTAGGTTATGTTTACATTACATGTATGATTTTTTAAAAATAATATTTAAGGTTAGTTGCATATGGTTGCAACAGAAAACGTTATTAATTAAAGTGGTTTTTGTGTAAAACTATACCCTTTAAAAAAAATAAATTCAAATTATGACTTAGAAATTGTTAGGTTATGTTTACATTACATTGTATGATTTTTTAAAAATTATATTTAAGGTTAGTTGCAATATTTTGCACATAAATCGTTATTAATCAAAGTGGGTTTTGTGTAACCTATACCCTCTAAAAAAAAAAATTAAAATTATGACTTAGAAATTGTTAGGTTATGTTTACATTACATGTATGATTTTTTAAAAATAATATTTAAGGTTAGTTGCATATGGTTGCAACAGAAAACGTTATTAATCAAAGTGGTTTTTGTGTAAACCTATACCACTTAAAAAAAAAAATTAAATTATGACTTAGAAATTGTTAGGTTATGTTTACATTACATTGTATGATTTTTTAAAAATAATATTTAAGGTTAGTTGCATATGGTTGCAACAGAAAACGTTATTAATTAAAGTGGTTTTTGTGTAAAACTATACCCTTTAAAAAAAAAAATTCAAATTATGACTTAGAAATTGTTAGGTTATGTTTACATTACATTGTATGATTTTTTAAAAATAATATTTAAGGTTAGTTGCATATGGTTGCAACAGAAAACGTTATTAATTAAAGTGGTTTTTGTGTAAAACTATACCACTTAAAAAAAAAATTCAAATTATGACTTAGAAATTGTTAGGTTATGTTTACATTACATTGTATGATTTTTTAAAAATTATATTTAAGGTTAGTTGCAAATCTTTTCACAATAAATCGTTATTAACAAAGTGGGTTTAGTGTACATTATTACCCTCTAAAAAAAAAAATTAAAATTATGACTTAGAAATTGTTAGGTTATGTTTACATTACATTAATGATTTTTTAAAAATAATATTTAAGGTTAGTTGCATATGGTTGCAACAGAAAACGTTATTAATCAAAGTGGTTTTTGTGTAATCCTATACCCACTTAAAAAAAAAATTAAAATTATGACTTAGAAATTGTTAGGTTATGTTTACATTACATTGTATGATTTTTTAAAAATAATATTTAAGGTTAGTTGCATATGGTTGCAACAGAAAACGTTATTAATCAAAGTGGTTTTTGTGTAAAACTATACCACTTAAAAAAAAAATTAAAATTATGACTTAGAAATTGTTAGGTTATGTTTACATTACATTGTATGATTTTTTAAAATAATATTTAAGGTTAGTTGCATATGATTGCAACAGAAAACGTTATTAATTAAAGTGGTTTTTGTGTAAAACTATACCCTTTAAAAAAAATAAATTCAAATTATGACTTAGAAATTGTTAGGTTATGTTTACATTACATTGTATGATTTTTTAAAAATTATATTTAAGGTTAGTTGCAAAATCTTTTCACAATAAATCGTTATTAAACAAAGTGGGGTTAGTGTACATTATTACCCTCTAAAAAAAAAAATTAAAATTATGACTTAGAAATTGTTAGGTTATGTTTATATTACATTAAATGATTTTTTAAAAATAATATTTAAGGTTAGTTGCATATGGTTGCAACAGAAAACGTTATTAATCAAAGTGGTTTTTGTGTAATCCTATACCCACTTAAAAAAAAAATTAAAATTATGACTTAGAAATTGTTAGGTTATGTTTACATTACATTGTATGATTTTTTAAAAATAATATTTAAGGTTAGTTGCATATGGTTGCAACAGAAAACGTTATTAATTAAAGTGGTTTTTGTGTAAAACTATACCCTTTAAAAAAAAAAATTCAAATTATGACTTAGAAATTGTTAGGTTATGTTTACATTACATTGTATGATTTTTTAAAAATAATATTTAAGGTTAGTTGCATATGGTTGCAACAGAAAACGTTATTAATCAAAGTGGTTTTTGTGTAATATATACCCTCTAAAAAAAAAAATTAAATTATGACTTAGAAATTGTTAGGTTATGTTTACATTACATTGTATGATTTTTTAAAAATAATATTTAAGGTTAGTTGCATATGGTTGCAACAGAAAACGTTATTAATCAAAGTGGTTTTTGTGTAATCCTATACACCACTAAAAAAATAAATTAAAATTATGACTTAGAAATTGTTAGGTTATGTTTTACATTACATTGTATGATTTTTTAAAAATAATATTTAATGGTTAGTTGCATATGTTGCAACAGAAATACGTTATTATTAAAGTGGTTTTTGTGTAAAACTATATCCTTTAAAAAAATAAATTCAAATTATGACTTAGAAATTGTTAGGTTATGTTTACATTACATTGTATGATTTTTTAAAAATTATATTTAAGGTTAGTTGCAAAATCTTTTCACAATAAATCGTTATTAACAAAGTGGGGTTAGTGTACATTATTACCCTCTAAAAAAAAAAAATTAAAATTATGACTTAGAAATTGTTAGGTTATGTTTATATTACATTAAATGATTTTTTAAAAATAATATTTAAGGTTAGTTGCATATGGTTGCAACAGAAAACGTTATTAATCAAAGTGGTTTTTGTGTAATCCTATACCCACTTAAAAAAAAATTAAAATTATGACTTAGAAATTGTTAGGTTATGTTTACATTACATTGTATGATTTTTTAAAAATAATATTTAAGGTTAGTTGCATATGATTGCAACAGAAAACGTTATTAATTAAAGTGGTTTTTGTGTAAAACTATACCCTTTAAAAAAAATAAATTCAAATTATGACTTAGAAATTGTTAGGTTATGTTTACATTACATTGTATGATTTTTTAAAAATTATATTTAAGGTTAGTTGCAAAATCTTTTCACAATAAATCGTTATTAAACAAAGTGGGGTTAGTGTACATTATTACCCTCTAAAAAAAAAAATTAAAATTATGACTTAGAAATTGTTAGGTTATGTTTATATTACATTAAATGATTTTTTAAAAATAATATTTAAGGTTAGTTGCATATGGTTGCAACAGAAAACGTTATTAATCAAAGTGGTTTTTGTGTAATCCTATACCCACTTAAAAAAAAAATTAAAATTATGACTTAGAAATTGTTAGGTTATGTTTACATTACATTGTATGATTTTTTAAAAATAATATTTAAGGTTAGTTGCATATGGTTGCACCAGAAAACGTTATTAATTAAAGTGGTTTTTGTGTAAAACTATACCCTTTAAAAAAAAAAATTCAAATTATGACTTAGAAATTGTTAGGTTATGTTTACATTACATTGTATGATTTTTTAAAAATAATATTTAAGGTTAGTTGCAAAATCTTTTCACAATAAATCGTTATTAAACAAAGTGGGGTTAGTGTACATTATTACCCTCTAAAAAAAAAAATTAAAATTATGACTTAGAAATTGTTAGGTTATGTTTACATTACATTGTATGATTTTTTAAAAATAATATTTAAGGTTAGTTGCATATGGTTTCACAATAAAACGTTATTAAACAAAGTGGGTTAGTGTACAATTACCCTCTAAAAAAAAAAAATTAAAATTATGACTTAGAAATTGTTAGGTTATGTTTACATTACATTGTATGATTTTTTAAAAATAATATTTAAGGTTAGTTGCATATGGTTGCAACAGAAAACGTTATTAATCAAAGTGGTTTTTGTGTAATCCTATACCCACTAAAAAAAAAATTAAAATATGACTTAGAAATTGTTAGGTTATGTTTACATTACATTGTATGATTTTTAAAAATAATATTTAAGGTTAGTTGCATATGGTTGCAACAGAAAACGTTATTAATTAAAGTGGTTTTTGTGTAAAACTATACCCTTAAAAAAAAAAAATTCAAATTATGACTTAGAAATTGTTAGGTATGTTTACATTACATTGTATGATTTTTAAAAAATAATATTTAAGGTTAGTTGCATATGGTTGCACAGAAAACGTTATTAATTAAAGTGGTTTTTGTGTAAAACTATACCCTTTAAAAAAAATAAATTCAAATTATGACTTAGAAATTGTTAGGTTATGTTTACATTACATTGTATGATTTTTTAAAAATTATATTTAAGGTTAGTTGCAAAATCTTTTCACAATAAATCGTTATTAAACAAAGTGGGGTTAGTGTACATTATTACCCTCTAAAAAAAAAAATTAAAATTATGACTTAGAAATTGTTAGGTTATGTTTATATTACATTAAATGATTTTTTAAAAATAATATTTAAGGTTAGTTGCATATGGTTGCAACAGAAAACGTTATTAATCAAAGTGGTTTTTGTGTAAACCTATACCCACTTAAAAAAAAAATTAAAATTATGACTTAGAAATTGTTAGGTTATGTTTACATTACATTGTATGATTTTTTAAAAATAATATTTAAGGTTAGTTGCATATGGTTGCAACAGAAAACGTTATTAATTAAAGTGGTTTTTGTGTAAAACTATACCCTTTAAAAAAAAAAATTCAAATTATGACTTAGAAATTGTTAGGTTATGTTTACATTACATTGTATGATTTTTTAAAAATAATATTTAAGGTTAGTTGCATATGGTTGCAACAGAAAACGTTATTAATTAAAGTGGTTTTTGTGTAAAACTATACCCTTTAAAAAAAAAAATTAAAATTATGACTTAGAAATTGTTAGGTTATGTTTACATTACATTGTATGATTTTTTAAAAATAATATTTAAGGTTAGTTGCATATGGTTGCAACAGAAAACGTTATTAATCAAAGTGGTTTTTGTGTAACCTATACCCACTTAAAAAAAAAATTAAAATTATGACTTAGAAATTGTTAGGTTATGTTTACATTACATTGTATGATTTTTTAAAAATAATATTTAAGGTTAGTTGCATATGGTTGCAACAGAAAACGTTATTAATTAAAGTGGTTTTTGTGTAAAACTATACCCTTTAAAAAAATAAATTCAAATTATGACTTAGAAATTGTTAGGTTATGTTTACATTACATTGTATGATTTTTTAAAAATTATATTTAAGGTTAGTTGCAAAATCTTTTCACAATAAATCGTTATTAAACACAGTGGGGTTAGTGTACATTATTACCCTCTAAAAAAAAAAATTAAAATTATGACTTAGAAATTGTTAGGTTATGTTTATATTACATTAAATGATTTTTTAAAAATAATATTTAAGGTTAGTTGCATATGGTTGCAACAGAAAACGTTATTAATCAAAGTGGTTTTTGTGTAATCCTATACCCACTTAAAAAAAAATTAAAATTATGACTTAGAAATTGTTAGGTTATGTTTACATTACATTGTATGATTTTTAAAAATAATATTTAAGGTTAGTTGCATATGTTGCAACAGAAAACGTTATTAATTAAAGTGGTTTTTGTGTAAAACTATACCCTTTAAAAAAAAAAATTCAAATTATGACTTAGAAATTGTTAGGTTATGTTTACATTACATTGTATGATTTTTTAAAAATAATATTTAAGGTTAGTTGCATATGGTTGCAACAGAAAACGTTATTAATCAAAGTGGTTTTTGTGTAATCCTAAACCCACTTAAAAAAAAAATTAAAATTATGACTTAGAAATTATTAGGTTATGTTTACATTACATTGTATGATTTTTTAAAAATAATATTATTGGTTAGTTGCATATGATTGCAACAGAAAACGTTATTAATTAAAGTGGTTTTTGTGTAAAACTATATCCTTTAAAAAAAATAAATTCAAATTATGACTTAGAAATTGTTAGGTTATGTTTACATTACATTGTATGATTTTTTAAAAATTATATTTAAGGTTAGTTGCAAAATCTTTTCACAATAAATCGTTATTAAACAAAGTGGGGTTAGTGTACATTATTACCCTCTAAAAAAAAAAATTAAAATTATGACTTAGAAATTGTTAGGTTATGTTTATATTACATTAAATGATTTTTAAAAATAATATTTAAGGTTAGTTGCATATGGTTGCAACAGAAAACGTTATTAATCAAAGTGGTTTTTGTGTAAAACTATACCACTTAAAAAAAAAATTAAAATTATGACTTAGAAATTGTTAGGTTATGTTTACATTACATTGTATGATTTTTTAAAAATAATATTTAAGGTTAGTTGCATATGGTTGCAACAGAAAACGTTATTAATTAAAGTGGTTTTTGTGTAAACTATACCCTTTAAAAAAAAAAATTAAAATTATGACTTAGAAATTGTTAGGTTATGTTTACATTACATTGTATGATTTTTTAAAAATAATATTTAAGGTTAGTTGCATATGTTGCAACAGAAAACGTTATTAATTAAAGTGGTTTTTGTGTAAAACTATACCCTTTAAAAAAAATAAATTCAAATTATGACTTAGAAATTGTTAGGTTATGTTTACATTACATTGTATGATTTTTTAAAAATTATATTTAAGGTTAGTTGCAAAATCTTTTCACAATAAATCGTTATTAAACAAAGTGGGGTTAGTGTACATTATTACCCTCTAAAAAAAAAAATTAAAATTATGACTTAGAAATTGTTAGGTTATGTTTATATTACATTAAATGATTTTTTAAAAATAATATTTAAGGTTAGTTGCATATGGTTGCAACAGAAAACGTTATTAATCAAAGTGGTTTTTGTGTAATCCTATACCCACTTAAAAAAAAAATTAAAATTATGACTTAGAAATTGTTAGGTTATGTTTACATTACATGTATGATTTTTTAAAAATAATATTTAAGGTTAGTTGCATATGGTTGCAACAGAAAACGTTATTAATTAAAGTGGTTTTTGTGTAAAACTATACCCTTTAAAAAAAAAAATTCAAATTATGACTTAGAAATTGTTAGGTTATGTTTACATTACATTGTATGATTTTTTAAAAATAATATTTAAGGTTAGTTGCAAATCTTTTCACAATAAATCGTTATTAACAAAGTGGGGTTAGTGTACATTATTACCCTCTAAAAAAAAAAATTAAAATTATGACTTAGAAATTGTTAGGTTATGTTTACATTACATTGTATGATTTTTTAAAAATAATATTTAAGGTTAGTTGCATATGGTTGCAACAGAAAACGTTATTAATTAAAGTGGTTTTTTGTGTAAAACTATACCCTTTAAAAAAAATAAATTCAAATTATGACTTAGAAATTGTTAGGTTATGTTTACATTACATTGTATGATTTTTAAAATAATATTTAAGGTTAGTTGCATATGGTTCAACAGAAAACGTTATTAATCAAAGTGGTTTTTGTGTAAACTATAACCACTTAAAAAAAAAAATTAAAATTATGACTTAGAAATTGTTAGGTTATGTTTACATTACATTGTATGATTTTTTAAAAATAATATTTAGGTTAGTTGCATATGGTTGCAACAGAAAACGTTATTAATTAAAGTGGTTTTTGTGTAAAACTATACCCTTAAAAAAAAAATTCAAATTATGACTTAGAAATTGTTAGGTTATGTTTACATTACATTGTATGATTTTTTAAAAATTATATTTAAGGTTAGTTGCAAATATTTTCACAAGAAAACGTTATTAAACAAAGTGGGGTTAGTGTAATTATACCCTCTAAAAAAAAAAATTAAAATTATGACTTAGAAATTGTTAGGTTATGTTTACATTACATTAATGATTTTTTAAAATAATATTTAAGGTTAGTTGCATATGGTTGCACCAGAAAACGTTATTAATCAAAGTGGTTTTTGTGTAAAACTATACCCTTTAAAAAAAATAAATTCAAATTATGACTTAGAAATTGTTAGGTTATGTTTACATTACATTGTATGATTTTTTAAAAATAATATTTAAGGTTAGTTGCAAAATCTTTGCACAAGAAATCGTTATTAAACAAAGTGGGGTTAGTGTACATTATTACCCTCTAAAAAAAAAAAAATTAAAATTATGACTTAGAAATTGTTAGGTTATGTTTACATTACATTAAATGATTTTTTAAAAATAATATTTAAGGTTAGTTGCATATGGTTGCAACAGAAAACGTTATTAATCAAAGTGGTTTTTGTGTAATCCTATACCCACTTAAAAAAAAAATTAAAATTATGACTTAGAAATTGTTAGGTTATGTTTACATTACATTGTATGATTTTTTAAAAATAATATTTAAGGTTAGTTGCATATGGTTGCAACAGAAAACGTTATTAATTAAAGTGGTTTTTGTGTAAAACTATACCCTTTAAAAAAAAAATTAAAATTATGACTTAGAAATTGTTAGGTTATGTTTACATTACATTGTATGATTTTTTAAAAATAATATTTAAGGTTAGTTGCATATGGTTGCAACAGAAAACGTTATTAATCAAAGTGGTTTTTGTGTAAAACTATACCCTTAAAAAAAAAATTAAAATTATGACTTAGAAATTGTTAGGTTATGTTTACATTACATTGTATGATTTTTTAAAAATAATATTTAAGGTTAGTTGCATATGGTTGCAACAGAAAACGTTATTAATTAAAGTGGTTTTTGTGTAAAACTATACCCTTTAAAAAAAATAAATTCAAATTATGACTTAGAAATTGTTAGGTTATGTTTACATTACATTGTATGATTTTTTAAAAATTATATTTAAGGTTAGTTGCAAAATCTTTTCACAATAAATCGTTATTAAACAAAGTGGGGTTAGTGTACATTATTACCCTCTAAAAAAAAAAATTAAAATTATGACTTAGAAATTGTTAGGTTATGTTTATATTACATTAAATGATTTTTTAAAAATAATATTTAAGGTTAGTTGCATATGGTTGCAACAGAAAACGTTATTAATCAAAGTGGTTTTTGTGTAAAACTATACCACTTAAAAAAAAAATTAAAATTATGACTTAGAAATTGTTAGGTTATGTTTACATTACATTGTATGATTTTTTAAAAATAATATTTAAGGTTAGTTGCATATGGTTGCAACAGAAAACGTTATTAATTAAAGTGGTTTTTGTGTAAAACTATACCCTTAAAAAAAAAATTAAAATTATGACTTAGAAATTGTTAGGTTATGTTTACATTACATTGTATGATTTTTAAAAATAATATTTAAGGTTAGTTGCAAATCTTTGCACAATAAATCGTTATTAACAAAGTGGGGTTAGTGTAACATTATACCCTCTAAAAAAAAAAATTAAAATTATGACTTAGAAATTGTTAGGTTATGTTAAATTACATTAAATGATTTTTTAAAAATAATATTTAAGGTTAGTTGCATATGGTTGCAACAGAAAACGTTATTAATCAAAGTGGTTTTTGTGTAATCCTATACCCACTTAAAAAAAAAATTAAAATTATGACTTAGAAATTGTTAGGTTATGTTTACATTACATTGTATGATTTTTTAAAAATAATATTTAAGGTTAGTTGCATATGGTTGCAACAGAAAACGTTATTAATTAAAGTGGTTTTTGTGTAAAACTATACCCTTTAAAAAAAAAAATTCAAATTATGACTTAGAAATTGTTAGGTTATGTTTACATTACATTGTATGATTTTTTAAAAATTATATTTAAGGTTAGTTGCAAAATCTTTTCACAATAAATCGTTATTAAACAAAGTGGGGTTAGTGTACATTATTACCCTCTAAAAAAAAAAATTAAAATTATGACTTAGAAATTGTTAGGTTATGTTTATATTACATTAAATGATTTTTTAAAAATAATATTTAAGGTTAGTTGCATATGGTTGCAACAGAAAACGTTATTAATCAAAGTGGTTTTTGTGTAAAACCTATACCCACTAAAAAAAAAATTAAAATTATGACTTAGAAATTGTTAGGTTATGTTTACATTACATTGTATGATTTTTTAAAAATAATATTTAAGGTTAGTTGCATATGGTTGCAACAGAAAACGTTATTAATTAAAGTGGTTTTTGTGTAAAACTATACCCTTTAAAAAAAAAAATTCAAATTATGACTTAGAAATTGTTAGGTTATGTTTACATTACATTGTATGATTTTTTAAAAATAATATTTAAGGTTAGTTGCATATGGTTGCAACAGAAAACGTTATTAATTAAAGTGGTTTTTGTGTAAAACTATACCCTTTAAAAAAAAAAATTCAAATTATGACTTAGAAATTGTTAGGTTATGTTTACATTACATTGTATGATTTTTTAAAAATATATTTAAGGTTAGTTGCAAAATCTTTTCACAATAAATCGTTATTAAACAAAGTGGGGTTAGTGTACATTATTACCCTCTAAAAAAAAAAATTAAAATTATGACTTAGAAATTGTTAGGTTATGTTTATATTACATTAAATGATTTTTTAAAAATAATATTTAAGGTTAGTTGCATATGGTTGCAACAGAAAACGTTATTAATCAAAGTGGTTTTTGTGTAATCCTATACCCACTTAAAAAAAAAATTAAAATTATGACTTAGAAATTGTTAGGTTATGTTTACATTACATTGTATGATTTTTTAAAATAATATTTAAGGTTAGTTGCATATGGTTGCAACAGAAAACGTTATTAATTAAAGTGGTTTTTGTGTAAAACTATACCCTTTAAAAAAAATAAATTCAAATTATGACTTAGAAATTGTTAGGTTATGTTTACATTACATTGTATGATTTTTTAAAAATATATTTAAGGTTAGTTGCAAAATCTTTTCACAATAAATCGTTATTAAACAAAGTGGGTTAGTGTACATTATTACCCTCTAAAAAAAAAAATTAAAATTATGACTTAGAAATTGTTAGGTTATGTTTACATTACATTAAATGATTTTTTAAAAATAATATTTAAGGTTAGTTGCATATGGTTGCAACAGAAAACGTTATTAATCAAAGTGGTTTTTGTGTAAATCCTATACCCACTTAAAAAAAAAATTAAAATTATGACTTAGAAATTGTTAGGTTATGTTTACATTACATTGTATGATTTTTTAAAAATAATATTTAAGGTTAGTTGCATATGATTGCAACAGAAAACGTTATTAATTAAAGTGGTTTTTGTGTAAAACTATACCCTTTAAAAAAAAAAATTCAAATTATGACTTAGAAATTGTTAGGTTATGTTTACATTACATTGTATGATTTTTTAAAAATAATATTTAAGGTTAGTTGCAAATCTTTTCACAATAAATCGTTATTAAACAAAGTGGGTTTAGTGTAAATTATACCCTCTAAAAAAAAAAATTAAAATTATGACTTAGAAATTGTTAGGTTATGTTTACATTACATTAAATGATTTTTTAAAAATAATATTTAAGGTTAGTTGCATATGGTTGCAACAGAAAACGTTATTAATCAAAGTGGTTTTTGTGTAAAACTATACCCACTTAAAAAAAAAATTAAAATTATGACTTAGAAATTGTTAGGTTATGTTTACATTACATTGTATGATTTTTTAAAAATAATATTTAAGGTTAGTTGCATATGGTTGCAACAGAAAACGTTATTAATTAAAGTGGTTTTTGTGTAAAACTATACCCTTTAAAAAAAAAAATTCAAATTATGACTTAGAAATTGTTAGGTTATGTTTACATTACATTGTATGATTTTTTAAAAATAATATTTAAGGTTAGTTGCAATATGTTGCAACAGAAAACGTTATTAATCAAAGTGGTTTTGTGTAATCTATACCCTCTAAAAAAAAAATTAAAATTATGACTTAGAAATTGTTAGGTTATGTTTATATTACATTAAATGATTTTTTAAAAATAATATTTAAGGTTAGTTGCATATGGTTGCAACAGAAAACGTTATTAATCAAAGTGGTTTTTGTGTAATCCTATACCCACTTAAAAAAAAAATTAAAATTATGACTTAGAAATTGTTAGGTTATGTTTACATTACATTGTATGATTTTTTAAAAATAATATTTAAGGTTAGTTGCATATGGTTGCAACAGAAAACGTTATTAATTAAAGTGGTTTTTGTGTAAAACTATACCCTTTAAAAAAAAAATTCAAATTATGACTTAGAAATTGTTAGGTTATGTTTACATTACATTGTATGATTTTTTAAAAATAATATTTAAGGTTAGTTGCATATGGTTGCAACAGAAAACGTTATTAATAAAGTGGTTTTTGTGTAAAACTATACCCCTTAAAAAAAAAATTAAAATTATGACTTAGAAATTGTTAGGTTATGTTTACATTACATTGTATGATTTTTTAAAAATAATATTTAAGGTTAGTTGCATATGGTTGCAACAGAAAACGTTATTAATCAAAGTGGTTTTGTGTAATCCTATACCCACTTAAAAAAAAAATTAAAATTATGACTTAGAAATTGTTAGGTTATGTTTACATTACATTAAATGATTTTTTAAAAATAATATTTAAGGTTAGTTGCATATGGTTGCAACAGAAAACGTTATTAATTAAAGTGGTTTTTGTGTAAAACTATACCACTTAAAAAAAAAATTCAAATTATGACTTAGAAATTGTTAGGTTATGTTTACATTACATTGTATGATTTTTTAAAAATAATATTTAAGGTTAGTTGCATATGGTTGCAACAGAAAACGTTATTAATCAAAGTGGTTTTTGTGTAAAACTATACCCTCTAAAAAAAAAAATTAAAATTATGACTTAGAAATTGTTAGGTTATGTTTACATTACATTAAATGATTTTTTAAAAATAATATTTAAGGTTAGTTGCATATGGTTGCAACAGAAAACGTTATTAATTAAAGTGGTTTTTGTGTAAAACTATACCCCTTAAAAAAAAAATTAAAATTATGACTTAGAAATTGTTAGGTTATGTTTACATTACATGTATGATTTTTTAAAAATAATATTTAAGGTTAGTTGCATATGGTTGCAACAGAAAACGTTATTAATAAAGTGGTTTTTGTGTAAAACTATACCACTTAAAAAAAAAATTAAAATTATGACTTAGAAATTGTTAGGTTATGTTTACATTACATGTAATGATTTTTAAAAATAATATTTAAGGTTAGTTGCATATGGTTGCAACAGAAAACGTTATTAATCAAAGTGGTTTTTGTGTAATCCTATACCCACTTAAAAAAAAATTAAAATTATGACTTAGAAATTGTTAGGTTATGTTTACATTACATGTATGATTTTTAAAAATAATATTTAAGGTTAGTTGCATATGGTTGCAACAGAAAACGTTATTAATCAAAGTGGTTTTTGTGTAAAACTATACCCACTTAAAAAAAAAATTAAAATTATGACTTAGAAATTGTTAGGTTATGTTTACATTACATTGTATGATTTTTTAAAAATAATATTTAAGGTTAGTTGCATATGATTGCAACAGAAAACGTTATTAATTAAAGTGGTTTTTGTGTAAAACTATACCCTTTAAAAAAAAAAATTCAAATTATGACTTAGAAATTGTTAGGTTATGTTTACATTACATTGTATGATTTTTTAAAAATTATATTTAAGGTTAGTTGCAAAATCTTTTCACAATAAATCGTTATTAAACAAAGTGGGGTTAGTGTACATTATTACCCTCTAAAAAAAAAAATTAAAATTATGACTTAGAAATTGTTAGGTTATGTTTATATTACATTAAATGATTTTTTAAAAATAATATTTAAGGTTAGTTGCATATGGTTGCAACAGAAAACGTTATTAATCAAAGTGGTTTTTGTGTAATCCTATACCCACTTAAAAAAAAAATTAAAATTATGACTTAGAAATTGTTAGGTTATGTTTACATTACATTGTATGATTTTTTAAAAATAATATTTAAGGTTAGTTGCATATGTTGCACAGAAAACGTTATTAATTAAAGTGGTTTTGTGTAAAACTATACCCTTTAAAAAAAATAAATTCAAATTATGACTTAGAAATTGTTAGGTTATGTTTACATTACATTGTATGATTTTTTAAAAATAATATTTAAGGTTAGTTGCAATATCTTTTCACAAGAAAACGTTATTAAACAAAGTGGGGTTAGTGTACATTATACCCTCTAAAAAAAAAAAATTAAAATTATGACTTAGAAATTGTTAGGTTATGTTTACATTACATTGTATGATTTTTTAAAAATAATATTTAAGGTTAGTTGCATATGGTTGCAACAGAAAACGTTATTAATAAAGTGGTTTTTGTGTAAAACTATACCACTTAAAAAAAAAATTAAAATTATGACTTAGAAATTGTTAGGTTATGTTTACATTACATTGTATGATTTTTTAAAAATAATATTTAAGGTTAGTTGCATATGGTGCAACAGAAAACGTTATTAATTAAAGTGGTTTTTGTGTAAAACTATACCCTTTAAAAAAATAAATTCAAATTATGACTTAGAAATTGTTAGGTTATGTTTACATTACATTGTATGATTTTTTAAAAATAATATTTAAGGTTAGTTGCAAAATCTTTTCACAATAAATCGTTATTAAACAAAGTGGGGTTAGTGTACATTATTACCCTCTAAAAAAAAAAATTAAAATTATGACTTAGAAATTGTTAGGTTATGTTTAAATTACATTAAATGATTTTTTAAAAATAATATTTAAGGTTAGTTGCATATGGTTGCAACAGAAAACGTTATTAATCAAAGTGGTTTTTGTGTAATCCTATACCCACTTAAAAAAAAAATTAAAATTATGACTTAGAAATTGTTAGGTTATGTTTACATTACATTGTATGATTTTTTAAAAATAATATTTAAGGTTAGTTGCATATGGTTGCAACAGAAAACGTTATTAATTAAAGTGGTTTTTGTGTAAAACTATACCCTTTAAAAAAAAAAATTCAAATTATGACTTAGAAATTGTTAGGTTATGTTTACATTACATTGTATGATTTTTTAAAAATTATATTAAGGTTAGTTGCAAAATCTTTTCACAATAAATCGTTATTAAACAAAGTGGGGTTAGTGTACATTATTACCCTCTAAAAAAAAAAATTAAAATTATGACTTAGAAATTGTTAGGTTATGTTTATATTACATTAAATGATTTTTTAAAAATAATATTTAAGGTTAGTTGCATATGGTTGCAACAGAAAACGTTATTAATCAAAGTGGTTTTTGTGTAAATCCTATACACACTTAAAAAAAAAATTAAAATTATGACTTAGAAATTGTTAGGTTATGTTTACATTACATGTAATGATTTTTTAAAAATAATATTTAAGGTTAGTTGCATATGGTTGCAACAGAAAACGTTATTAATAAAGTGGTTTTTGTGTAAAACTATACCCTTAAAAAAAAAAATTCAAATTATGACTTAGAAATTGTTAGGTTATGTTTACATTACATTGTATGATTTTTTAAAAATAATATTTAAGGTTAGTTGCATATGGTTGCAACAGAAAACGTTATTAATAAAGTGGTTTTTGTGTAAAACTATACCACTTTAAAAAAAAAATTAAAATTATGACTTAGAAATTGTTAGGTTATGTTTACATTACATTAAATGATTTTTTAAAAATAATATTTAAGGTTAGTTGCATATGGTTGCAACAGAAAACGTTATTAATAAAGTGGTTTTTGTGTAAAACTATACCCTTTAAAAAAAAAAATTCAAATTATGACTTAGAAATTGTTAGGTTATGTTTACATTACATGTATGATTTTTTAAAAATAATATTTAAGGTTAGTTGCAATATGGTTGCAACAGAAATCGTTATTAATCAAAGTGGGTTTTAGTGTAAACTATTACCCTCTAAAAAAAAAAATTAAAATTATGACTTAGAAATTGTTAGGTTATGTTTAAATTACATGTAATGATTTTTTAAAAATAATATTTAAGGTTAGTTGCATATGGTTGCAACAGAAAACGTTATTAATCAAAGTGGTTTTTGTGAAATCCTATACCCACTTAAAAAAAAAATTAAAATTATGACTTAGAAATGTTAGGTTATGTTTACATTACATTGTATGATTTTTTAAAAATAATATTTAAGGTTAGTTGCATATGGTTGCAACAGAAAACGTTATTAATTAAAGTGGTTTTTGTGTAAAACTATACCCTTAAAAAAAAAAATTCAAATTATGACTTAGAAATTGTTAGGTTATGTTTACATTACATGTATGATTTTTTAAAAATAATATTTAAGGTTAGTTGCATATGGTTGCAACAGAAAACGTTATTAATCAAAGTGGTTTTTGTGTAAAACTATACCACTTAAAAAAAAAATTAAAATTATGACTTAGAAATTGTTAGGTTATGTTTACATTACATTGTATGATTTTTTAAAAATAATATTTAAGGTTAGTTGCAATATGTTGCACAGAAAACGTTATTAATCAAAGTGGTTTTTGTGTAAACTATACCCTTAAAAAAAAAAATTAAAATTATGACTTAGAAATTGTTAGGTTATGTTTACATTACATGTATGATTTTTTAAAAATAATATTAAGGTTAGTTGCATATGGTTGCAACAGAAAACGTTATTAATCAAAGTGGTTTTTGTGTAATCCTAAACCACTTAAAAAAAAAATTAAAATTATGACTTAGAAATTGTTAGGTTATGTTTACATTACATTGTATGATTTTTTAAAAATAATATTTAAGGTTAGTTGCATATGGTTGCACCAGAAAACGTTATTAATTAAAGTGGTTTTTGTGTAAAACTATACCCACTTAAAAAAAAAATTAAAATTATGACTTAGAAATTGTTAGGTTATGTTTACATTACATGTATGATTTTTTAAAAATAATATTTAAGGTTAGTTGCATATGGTTGCAACAGAAAACGTTATTAATAAAGTGGTTTTTGTGTAAAACTATACCCTTAAAAAAAAAAATTAAAATTATGACTTAGAAATTGTTAGGTTATGTTTACATTACATGTATGATTTTTAAAAATAATATTTAAGGTTAGTTGCATATGGTTGCAACAGAAAACGTTATTAATTAAAGTGGTTTTTGTGTAAAACTATACCCCTTAAAAAAAAAATTAAAATTATGACTTAGAAATTGTTAGGTTATGTTTACATTACATTGTATGATTTTTTAAAAATAATATTTAAGGTTAGTTGCATATGATTGCAACAGAAAACGTTATTAATTAAAGTGGTTTTTGTGTAAAACTATATCCTTTAAAAAAAATAAATTCAAATTATGACTTAGAAATTGTTAGGTTATGTTTACATTACATTGTATGATTTTTTAAAAATTATATTTAAGGTTAGTTGCAAAATCTTTTCACAATAAATCGTTATTAAACAAAGTGGGGTTAGTGTACATTATTACCCTCTAAAAAAAAAAATTAAAATTATGACTTAGAAATTGTTAGGTTATGTTTACATTACATTAAATGATTTTTTAAAAATAATATTTAAGGTTAGTTGCATATGGTTGCAACAGAAAACGTTATTAATCAAAGTGGTTTTTGTGTAATCCTATACCCACTTAAAAAAAAAATTAAAATTATGACTTAGAAATTGTTAGGTTATGTTTACATTACATTGTATGATTTTTTAAAAATAATATTTAAGGTTAGTTGCATATGATTGCAACAGAAAACGTTATTAATTAAAGTGGTTTTTGTGTAAAACTATACCCTTTAAAAAAAAAAATTCAAATTATGACTTAGAAATTGTTAGGTTATGTTTACATTACATTGTATGATTTTTAAAAATTATATTTAAGGTTAGTTGCAAAATATTTTCACAATAAATCGTTATTAAACAAAGTGGGGTTAGTGTACATTATTACCCTCTAAAAAAAAAAAATTAAAATTATGACTTAGAAATTGTTAGGTTATGTTTATATACATTAAATGATTTTTTAAAAATAATATTTAAGGTTAGTTGCATATGGTTGCAACAGAAAACGTTATTAATCAAAGTGGTTTTTGTGTAAAACTATACCCACTTTAAAAAAAAAATTAAAATTATGACTTAGAAATTGTTAGGTTATGTTTACATTACATTGTATGATTTTTTAAAAATAATATTTAAGGTTAGTTGCATATGGTTGCAACAGAAAACGTTATTAATAAAGTGGTTTTTGTGTAAAACTATACCCTTTAAAAAAAAAAATTCAAATTATGACTTAGAAATTGTTAGGTTATGTTTACATTACATTGTATGATTTTTAAAAATAATATTAGGTTAGTTGCATATGTTGCAACAGAAAACGTTATTAATTAAAGTGGTTTTTGTGTAAAACTATACCCTTTAAAAAAAAAAATTCAAATTATGACTTAGAAATTGTTAGGTTATGTTTACATTACATTGTATGATTTTTTAAAAATAATATTTAAGGTTAGTTGCAAAATCTTTGCACAAGAAATCGTTATTAATCAAAGTGGGTTTAGTGTAAATTATTACCCTCTAAAAAAAAAAATTAAAATTATGACTTAGAAATTGTTAGGTTATGTTTATATTACATTAAATGATTTTTTAAAAATAATATTTAAGGTTAGTTGCATATGGTTGCAACAGAAAACGTTATTAATCAAAGTGGTTTTTGTGTAATCCTATACCCACTTAAAAAAAAAATTAAAATTATGACTTAGAAATTGTTAGGTTATGTTTACATTACATGTATGATTTTTTAAAAATAATATTTAAGGTTAGTTGCATATGGTTGCACCAGAAAACGTTATTAATTAAAGTGGTTTTTGTGTAAAACTATACCCTTTAAAAAAAAAAATTCAAATTATGACTTAGAAATTGTTAGGTTATGTTTACATTACATTGTATGATTTTTTAAAAATAATATTTAAGGTTAGTTGCAAAATCTTTTCACAATAAATCGTTATTAAACAAAGTGGGGTTAGTGTACATTATTACCCTCTAAAAAAAAAAATTAAAATTATGACTTAGAAATTGTTAGGTTATGTTTAAATTACATTAAATGATTTTTTAAAAATAATATTTAAGGTTAGTTGCATATGGTTGCAACAGAAAACGTTATTAATCAAAGTGGTTTTTGTGTAAAACTATACCCACTTAAAAAAAAATTAAAATTATGACTTAGAAATTGTTAGGTTATGTTTACATTACATTGTATGATTTTTTAAAAATAATATTTAAGGTTAGTTGCATATGATTGCAACAGAAAACGTTATTAATTAAAGTGGTTTTTGTGTAAAACTATACCCTTTAAAAAAAAAAATTCAAATTATGACTTAGAAATTGTTAGGTTATGTTTACATTACATTAAATGATTTTTTAAAAATAATATTTAAGGTTAGTTGCATATGTTGCAACAGAAAACGTTATTAATTAAAGTGGTTTTTGTGTAAAACTATACCCTCTAAAAAAAAAAATTAAAATTATGACTTAGAAATTGTTAGGTTATGTTTAAATTACATTGTATGATTTTTTAAAAATAATATTTAGGTTAGTTGCATATGGTTGCAACAGAAAACGTTATTAATCAAAGTGGTTTTGTGTAATCCTATACCCACTTAAAAAAAAATTAAAATTATGACTTAGAAATTGTTAGGTTATGTTTACATTACATTGTAATGATTTTTTAAAAATAATATTTAAGGTTAGTTGCATATGGTGCAACAGAAAACGTTATTAATTAAAGTGGTTTTTGTGTAAAACTACTACCCTTTAAAAAAAAATAAATTCAAAATTATGACTTAGAAATTGTTAGGTTATGTTTACATTACATTGTATGATTTTTTAAAAATAATATTAAGGTTAGTTGCATATGGTTGCAACAGAAAACGTTATTAATTAAAGTGGTTTTGTGTAAAACTATACCCTTTAAAAAAAAAAATTCAAATTATGACTTAGAAATTGTTAGGTTATGTTTACATTACATTGTATGATTTTTTAAAATAATATTTAAGGTTAGTTGCAAAATCTTTGCACAATAAATCGTTATTAAACAAAGTGGGGTTAGTGTACATATTACCCTCTAAAAAAAAAAATTAAAATTATGACTTAGAAATTGTTAGGTTATGTTTAAATTACATTAAATGATTTTTTAAAAATAATATTTAAGGTTAGTTGCATATGGTTGCAACAGAAAACGTTATTAATCAAAGTGGTTTTTGTGTAATCCTATACCCACTTAAAAAAAAATTAAAATTATGACTTAGAAATTGTTAGGTTATGTTTACATTACATGGTATGATTTTTTAAAATAATATTTAAGGTTAGTTGCATATGGTTGCAACAGAAAACGTTATTAATTAAAGTGGTTTTTGTGTAAACTATATCCCTTAAAAAAAATAAATTCAAATTATGACTTAGAAATGTAGGTTATGTTTACATACATTGTATGATTTTTTAAAAATATATTTAAGGTTAGTTGCATAGGTAGCACCAGAAAACGTTATAATTAATGGTTTTGTGTAAGACTATGACCCTTTAAAAAAAATTAATTCAACTTATGAATTAGAATTATTAGGTATGTTTTACATATATTGTATGATTTTTAAAATATATTTAAGGTTAGTTGCAAA
>NW_021014693.1:0-66796 GCF_003676215.2 Rhopalosiphum maidis
ATTTTTAAAATCATACAATGTAATGTAAACATAACCTAACAATTTCTAAGTCATAATTTTAATTTTTTTTTTTAAGTGGTATAGTTTTACACAAAACCACTTTAATAATAACGTTTTCTGTTGCAACCATATGCAACTAACCTTAAATATTATTTTTAAAAAATCATTAATGTAATGTAAACATAACCTAACAATTTCTAAGTCATAATTTTAATTTTTTTTTTTTAGAGGGTAATAGTACACTAACCCCACTTTGTTTAATAACGATTTATTGTGCAAGATTTTGCAACTAACCTTAAATATTATTTTTAAAAAATCATACAATGTAATGTAAACATAACCTAACAATTTCTAAGTCATAATTGAATTTTTTTTTTAAAGGGTATAGTTTTACACAAAACCACTTTAATTAATAACGTTTTCTGTTGCAACATATGCAACTAACCTTAATATTATTTTTAAAAAATCATACAATGTAATGTAAACATAACCTAACAATTTCTAAGTCATAATTTTAATTTTTTTTTTAAGTGGGTATAGGATTACACAAAAACCACTTTGATTAATAACGTTTTCTGTTGCAACCATATGCAACTAACCTTAAATATTATTTTTAAAAAATCATACAATGTAATGTAAACATAACCTAACAATTTCTAAGTCATAATTTGAATTTTTTTTTTTTAAAGGGTATAGTTTTTACACAAAAACCACTTAATTAATAACGTTTTCTGTGCAACTATGCAACTAACCTTAAATATTATTTTTAAAAAATCATACAATGTAATGTAAACATAACCTAACAATTTCTAAGTCATAATTTTAATTTTTTTTTTAAGTGGGTATAGTTTTCACAAAACCACACTTTAATTAATAACGTTTTCTGTTGCAACCATATGCAACTAACCTTAAATATATTTTTAAAAATCATACAATGTAATGTAAACATAACCTAACAATTTCTAAGTCATAATTTGAATTTTTTTTTTTAAAGGGTATAGTTTTACACAAAAACCACTTTAATTAATAACGTTTTCTGTTGCAACCATATGCAACTAACCTTAAATATTATTTTTAAAAAATCATACAATGTAATGTAAACATAACCTAACAATTTCTAAGTCATAATTTTAATTTTTTTAAGTGGGTATAGGATTACACAAAAACCACTTTGATTAATAACGTTTTCTGTTGCAACACATATGCAACTAACCTTAAATATTATTTTTAAAAATCATACAATGTAATGTAAACATAACCTAACAATTTCTAAGTCATAATTTGAATTTTTTTTTTTTTAAGGGTATAGTTTTACACAAAACCACTTTATTAATAACGTTTTCTGTTGCAACCATATGCAACTAACCTTAAATATTATTTTTAAAAAATCATACAATGTAATGTAAACATAACCTAACAATTTCTAAGTCATAATTTTAATTTTTTTTTTTAAGTGGGTATAGGATTACACAAAAACCACTTTGATTAATAACGTTTTCTGTTGCAACATATGCAACTAACCTTAAATATATTTTTTTAAAAATCATACAATGTAATGTAAACATAACCTAACAATTTCTAAGTCATAATTTTAATTTTTTTTTTTAGTGGGTATAGTTTTCACAAAACCACTTTATTAATAACGTTTTCTGTTGCAACCATATGCAACTAACCTTAAATATTATTTTTAAAAAATCATACAATGTAATGTAAACATAACCTAACAATTTCTAAGTCATAATTAATTTTTTTTTTAAGGTGTTTAGGATTACACAAAACCACTTTGATTAATAACGTTTTCTGTTGCAACCATATGCAACTAACCTTAATATTATTTTTAAAAAATCATACAATGTAATGTAAACATAACCTAACAATTTCTAAGTCATAATTTTAATTTTTTTTTTTAAAGGGTATAGTTTTACACAAAAACCACTTTAATTAATAACGTTTTCTGTTGCAACATATGCAACTAACCTTAAATATTATTTTTAAAAAATCATTAATGTAATGTAAACATAACCTAACAATTTCTAAGTCATAATTTGAATTTTTTTTTTTAAAGGGTATAGTTTTACACAAAAAACCACTTTAATTAATAACGTTTTCTGTTGCAACCATATGCAACTAACCTTAATATTATTTTTAAAAAATCATACAATGTAATGTAAACATAACCTAACAATTTCTAAGTCATAATTTTAATTTTTTTTTTTAAAGGGTATAGTTTTACACAAAAAACCACTTTAATTAATAACGTTTTCTGTTGCAACCATATGCAACTAACCTTAAATATTATTTTTAAAAAATCATACAATGTAATGTAAACATAACCTAACAATTTCTAAGTCATAATTTGAATTTTTTTTTTTAAAGGGTATAGTTTTACACAAAAACCACTTTAATTAATAACGTTTTCTGTTGCAACCATATGCAACTAACCTTAATATTATTTTTAAAAAATCATACAATGTAATGTAAACATAACCTAACAATTTCTAAGTCATAATTTTAATTTTTTTTTAAGTGGGTATAGGATTACACAAAACCACTTTGATTAATAACGTTTTCTGTTGCAACCATATGCAACTAACCTTAAATATTATTTTTAAAAAATCATACAATGTAATGTAAACATAACCTAACAATTTCTAAGTCATAATTGAATTTTTTTTTTTTTAAGGGTATAGTTTTACACAAAAACCACTTTATTAATAACGTTTTCTGTTGCAACCATATGCAACTAACCTTAATATTATTTTTAAAAAATCATACAATGTAATGTAAACATAACCTAACAATTTCTAAGTCATAATTTTAATTTTTTTTTAAGTGGTATAGGATTACACAAAAACCACTTTGATTAATAACGTTTTCTGTTGCAACCATATGCAACTAACCTTAAATATTATTTTTAAAAAATCATACAATGTAATGTAAACATAACCTAACAATTTCTAAGTCATAATTTTAATTTTTTTTTTAGTGTTATAGTTTTACACAAAAACTTTGATTAATAACGTTTTCTGTTGCAACCATATGCAACTAACCTTAAATATTATTTTTAAAAAATCATTTAATGTAATGTAAACATAACCTAACAATTTCTAAGTCATAATTTTAATTTTTTTTTTAAAGGGTATAGTTTACACAAAAACCACTTTAATTAATAACGTTTTCTGTTGCAACCATATGCAACTAACCTTAATATTATTTAAAAAATCATACAATGTAATGTAAACATAACCTAACAATTTCTAAGTCATAATTTGAATTTTTTTTTTTAAGGGTATAGTTTTACACAAAAACCACTTTAATTAATAACGTTTTCTGTTGCAACCATATGCAACTAACCTTAAATATTATTTTTAAAAAATCATACAATGTAATGTAAACATAACCTAACAATTTCTAAGTCATAATTTTAATTTTTTTTTTTTAAAGGGTATAGTTTTACACAAAACCACTTTAATTAATAACGTTTTCTGTTGCAACCATATGCAACTAACCTTAAATATTATTTTTAAAAATCATACAATGTAATGTAAACATAACCTAACAATTTCTAAGTCATAATTTAATTTTTTTTTTTTAAAGGGTATAGTTTTACACAAAAACCACTTTAATTAATAACGTTTTCTGTTGCAATCATATGCAACTAACCTTAAATATTTTTTAAAAATCATACAATGTAATGTAAACATAACCTAACAATTTCTAAGTCATAATTTTAATTTTTTTTTTAAGTGGGTATAGTTTTACACAAAAACCACTTTGATTAATAACGTTTTCTGTTGCAACCATATGCAACTAACCTTAAATATTATTTTTAAAAAATCATACAATGTAATGTAAACATAACCTAACAATTTCTAAGTCATAATTTTAATTTTTTTTTTTAAAGGGTATAATTACACAAAAACCACTTTGATTAATAACGTTTTCTGTGCAAACATATGCAACTAACCTTAAATATTATTTTTAAAAAATCATACAATGTAATGTAAACATAACCTAACAATTTCTAAGTCATAATTTTAATTTTTTTTTTTAAGTGGGTATAGTTTACACAAAAACCACTTTAATTAATAACGTTTTCTGTTGCAACCATATGCAACTAACCTTAATATTATTTTTAAAAAATCATACAATGTAATGTAAACATAACCTAACAATTTCTAAGTCATAATTTTAATTTTTTTTTTAGTGGGTATAGGTTTTACACAAAAACCTTTGATTAATAACGTTTTCTGTTGCAACCATATGCAACTAACCTTAAATATTATTTTTAAAAAATCATACAATGTAATGTAAACATAACCTAACAATTTCTAAGTCATAATTTTAATTTTTTTTTTTAAGTGGGTATAGGATTACACAAAAACCACTTTGATTAATAACGTTTTCTGTTGCAACCATATGCAACTAACCTTAAATATTATTTTTAAAAAATCATACAATGTAATGTAAACATAACCTAACAATTTCTAAGTCATAATTGAATTTTTTTTTTAAAGGGTATAGTTTTACACAAAACCACTTTAATTAATAACGTTTTCTGTTGCAACATATGCAACTAACCTTAATATTATTTTTAAAAAATCATACAATGTAATGTAAACATAACCTAACAATTTCTAAGTCATAATTTGAATTTTTTTTTTTAAAGGGTATAGTTTTACACAAAAACCACTTTAATTAATAACGTTTTCTGTTGCAACCATATGCAACTAACCTTAATATTATTTTTAAAAAATCATACAATGTAATGTAAACATAACCTAACAATTTCTAAGTCATAATTTTAATTTTTTTTTTAAGTGGGTATAGTTTTACACAAAAACCACTTTGATTAATAACGTTTTCTGTTGCAACCATATGCAACTAACCTTAAATATTATTTTTAAAAAATCATACAATGTAATGTAAACATAACCTAACAATTTCTAAGTCATAATTTGAATTTTTTTTTTTAAAGGGTATAGTTTTACACAAAAACCACTTTAATTAATAACGTTTTCTGTTGCAACCATATGCAACTAACCTTAAATATTATTTTTAAAAATCATACAATGTAATGTAAACATAACCTAACAATTTCTAAGTCATAATTTGAATTTTTTTTTTTTAAAGGGTATAGTTTTACACAAAACCACTTTAATTAATAACGTTTTCTGTTGCAACCATATGCAACTAACCTTAATATTATTTTTAAAAAATCATACAATGTAATGTAAACATAACCTAACAATTTCTAAGTCATAATTTTAATTTTTTTTTTAAGTGGTATTAGTTTACACAAAACCACTTTGATTAATAACGTTTTCTGTTGCAACCATATGCAACTAACCTTAAATATTATTTTTAAAAAATCATACAATGTAATGTAAACATAACCTAACAATTTCTAAGTCATAATTTGAATTTTTTTTTTTTTTTAAAGGGTATAGTTTTACACAAAAACCACTTTAATTAATAACGTTTTCTGTTGCAACCATATGCAACTAACCTTAAATATTATTTTTAAAAATCATACAATGTAATGTAAACATAACCTAACAATTTCTAAGTCATAATTTTAATTTTTTTTTTAAGTGGGTATAGGATTACACAAAAACCACTTTGATTAATAACGTTTTCTGTTGCAACCATATGCAACTAACCTTAAATATTATTTTTAAAAAATCATACAATGTAATGTAAACATAACCTAACAATTTCTAAGTCATAATTTGAATTTTTTTTTTTTAAGGGTATAGTTTTACACAAAAACCACTTTAATTAATAACGTTTTCTGTTGCAACAATATGCAACTAACCTTAAATATTATTTTTAAAAAATCATTAATGTAATGTAAACATAACCTAACAATTTCTAAGTCATAATTTTAATTTTTTTTTTTAAGGGTATAGGATTACACAAAAACCACTTTGATTAATAACGTTTTCTGTTGCAACCATATGCAACTAACCTTAAATATTATTTTAAAAAATCATACAATGTAATGTAAACATAACCTAACAATTTCTAAGTCATAATTTGAATTTTTTTTTTTAAAGGGTATAGTTTTACACAAAAACCACTTTAATTAATAACGTTTTCTGTTGCAACAATATGCAACTAACCTTAAATATTATTTTTAAAAAATCATACAATGTAATGTAAACATAACCTAACAATTTCTAAGTCATAATTTTAATTTTTTTTTTTAAAGGGTATAGTTTACACAAAAACCACTTTAAATAACGTTTTCTGTTGCAACCATATGCAACTAACCTTAAATATTATTTTTAAAAAATCATACAATGTAATGTAAACATAACCTAACAATTTCTAAGTCATAATTTTAATTTTTTTTTTTTAAAGGGTATAATTACACAAAACCCACTTTGATTAATAACGTTTTCTTGTGCAACCATATGCAACTAACCTTAAATATTATTTTTAAAAATCATACAATGTAATGTAAACATAACCTAACAATTTCTAAGTCATAATTTTAATTTTTTTTTTAAGTGGGTATAGTTTTACACAAAAACCACTTTGATTAATAACGTTTTCTGTTGCAACCATATGCAACTAACCTTAAATATTATTTTTAAAAAATCATACAATGTAATGTAAACATAACCTAACAATTTCTAAGTCATAATTTTAATTTTTTTTTTAAGTGGGTATAGGTTTTACACAAAAACCACTTTGATTAATAACGTTTTCTGTTGCAACCATATGCAACTAACCTTAAATATTATTTTTAAAAAATCATACAATGTAATGTAAACATAACCTAACAATTTCTAAGTCATAATTTTAATTTTTTTTTTAAGTGGGTATAGTTTTACACAAAAACCACTTTGATTAATAACGTTTTCTGTTGCAACCATATGCAACTAACCTTAAATATTATTTTTAAAAAATCATACAATGTAATGTAAACATAACCTAACAATTTCTAAGTCATAATTTGAATTTTTTTTTTTAAAGGGTATAGTTTTACACAAAAACCACTTTAATTAATAACGTTTTCTGTTGCAACATATGCAACTAACCTTAAATATTATTTTTAAAAAATCATACAATGTAATGTAAACATAACCTAACAATTTCTAAGTCATAATTTGAATTTTTTTTTTTAAGGGTATAGTTTTACACAAAAACCACTTTAATTAATAACGTTTTCTGTTGCAACCATATGCAACTAACCTTAATATTATTTTTAAAAAATCATACAATGTAATGTAAACATAACCTAACAATTTCTAAGTCATAATTTGAATTTTTTTTTTTAAAGGGTATAGTTTTACACAAAAACCACTTTAATTAATAACGTTTTCTGTTGCAACATATGCAACTAACCTTAATATTATTTTTAAAAAATCATACAATGTAATGTAAACATAACCTAACAATTTCTAAGTCATAATTTTAATTTTTTTTTTTTAAAGGGTATAGTTTTACACAAAAACCACTTTAATTAATAACGTTTTCTGTTGCAACCATATGCAACTAACCTTAAATATTATTTTTAAAAAATCATACAATGTAATGTAAACATAACCTAACAATTTCTAAGTCATAATTTGAATTTTTTTTTTTAAAGGGTATAGTTTTACACAAAAACCACTTTAATTAATAACGTTTTCTGTTGCAACCATATGCAACTAACCTTAAATATTATTTTTAAAAAATCATACAATGTAATGTAAACATAACCTAACAATTTCTAAGTCATAATTTTAATTTTTTTTTTTAAGGGTATAGGATTACACAAAAACCACTTTGATTAATAACGTTTTCTGTTGCAACCATATGCAACTAACCTTAAATATTATTTTTAAAAAATCATACAATGTAATGTAAACATAACCTAACAATTTCTAAGTCATAATTTTAATTTTTTTTTAGTGGGTATAGTTTTACACAAAAACCACTTTGATTAATAACGTTTTCTGTTGCAACCATATGCAACTAACCTTAAATATTATTTTTAAAAAATCATACAATGTAATGTAAACATAACCTAACAATTTCTAAGTCATAATTTTAATTTTTTTTTTTAAGTGGGTATAGGATTACACAAAAACCACTTTGATTAATAACGTTTTCTGTTGCAACCATATGCAACTAACCTTAAATATTATTTTTAAAAAATCATACAATGTAATGTAAACATAACCTAACAATTTCTAAGTCATAATTTGAATTTTTTTTTTTTAAAGGGTATAGTTTTACACAAAAACCACTTTAATTAATAACGTTTTCTGTTGCAACAATATGCAACTAACCTTAAATATTATTTTTAAAAAATCATACAATGTAATGTAAACATAACCTAACAATTTCTAAGTCATAATTTGAATTTTTTTTTTTAAAGGGTATAGTTTTACACAAAAACCACTTTAATTAATAACGTTTTCTGTTGCAACCATATGCAACTAACCTTAATATTATTTTTAAAAAATCATACAATGTAATGTAAACATAACCTAACAATTTCTAAGTCATAATTTGAATTTTTTTTTTTAAAGGGTATAGTTTTACACAAAAACCACTTTAATTAATAACGTTTTCTGTTGCAACCATATGCAACTAACCTTAAATATTATTTTTAAAAAATCATACAATGTAATGTAAACATAACCTAACAATTTCTAAGTCATAATTTTAATTTTTTTTTTTGGGTATAGTTTTCACAAAAAAACACTTTGATTAATAACGTTTTCTGTTGCAACCATATGCAACTAACCTTAAATATTATTTTTAAAAAATCATACAATGTAATGTAAACATAACCTAACAATTTCTAAGTCATAATTTTAATTTTTTTTTTAAGTGGGTATAGGATTACACAAAAACCACTTTGATTAATAACGTTTTCTGTTGCAACCATATGCAACTAACCTTAAATATTATTTTTAAAAAATCATACAATGTAATGTAAACATAACCTAACAATTTCTAAGTCATAATTTGAATTTTTTTTTTTTAAAGGGTATAGTTTTACACAAAAACCACTTTAATTAATAACGTTTTCTGTTGCAACCATATGCAACTAACCTTAAATATTATTTTTAAAAAATCATACAATGTAATGTAAACATAACCTAACAATTTCTAAGTCATAATTTTAATTTTTTTTTTAAGTGGGTATAGGATTACACAAAAACCACTTTGATTAATAACGTTTTCTGTTGCAACCATATGCAACTAACCTTAAATATTATTTTTAAAAAATCATACAATGTAATGTAAACATAACCTAACAATTTCTAAGTCATAATTTTAATTTTTTTTTTTAGAGGGTATAATGTACACAAAAACCACTTTGTTTAATAACGTTTTTGTGCAAAGATATGCAACTAACCTTAAATATTATTTTTAAAAAATCATACAATGTAATGTAAACATAACCTAACAATTTCTAAGTCATAATTTGAATTTTTTTTTTTAAAGGGTATAGTTTTACACAAAAACCACTTTAATTAATAACGTTTTCTGTTGCAATCATATGCAACTAACCTTAATATTATTTTTAAAAAATCATACAATGTAATGTAAACATAACCTAACAATTTCTAAGTCATAATTTTAATTTTTTTTTTTTAAAGGGTATAGTTTTACACAAAACCACTTTAATTAATAACGTTTTCTGTTGCAACCATATGCAACTAACCTTAAATATTATTTTTAAAAAATCATACAATGTAATGTAAACATAACCTAACAATTTCTAAGTCATAATTTGAATTTTTTTTTTTAAGGGTATAGTTTTACACAAAAACCACTTTAATTAATAACGTTTTCTGTTGCAACCATATGCAACTAACCTTAATATTATTTTTAAAAAATCATACAATGTAATGTAAACATAACCTAACAATTTCTAAGTCATAATTTTAATTTTTTTTTTAGTGGGTATAGGATTACACAAAAACCACTTTGATTAATAACGTTTTCTGTTGCAACCATATGCAACTAACCTTAAATATTATTTTTAAAAAATCATACAATGTAATGTAAACATAACCTAACAATTTCTAAGTCATAATTTGAATTTTTTTTTTTTAAAGGGTATAGTTTTACACAAAAACCACTTTAATTAATAACGTTTTCTGTTGCAACCATATGCAACTAACCTTAAATATTATTTTTAAAAAATCATACAATGTAATGTAAACATAACCTAACAATTTCTAAGTCATAATTTTAATTTTTTTTTTAAGTGGGTATAGGATTACACAAAAACCACTTTGATTAATAACGTTTTCTGTTGCAACCATATGCAACTAACCTTAAATATTATTTTTAAAAAATCATACAATGTAATGTAAACATAACCTAACAATTTCTAAGTCATAATTTGAATTTTTTTTTTTTAAAGGGTATAGTTTTACACAAAAACCACTTTAATTAATAACGTTTTCTGTTGCAACAATATGCAACTAACCTTAAATATTATTTTTAAAAAATCATACAATGTAATGTAAACATAACCTAACAATTTCTAAGTCATAATTTGAATTTTTTTTTTTAAAGGGTATAGTTTTACACAAAAACCACTTTAATTAATAACGTTTTCTGTTGCAACCATATGCAACTAACCTTAATATTATTTTTAAAAAATCATACAATGTAATGTAAACATAACCTAACAATTTCTAAGTCATAATTTGAATTTTTTTTTTTAAAGGGTATAGTTTTACACAAAAACCACTTTAATTAATAACGTTTTCTGTTGCAACCATATGCAACTAACCTTAAATATTATTTTTAAAAAATCATACAATGTAATGTAAACATAACCTAACAATTTCTAAGTCATAATTTTAATTTTTTTTTTAGTGGGTATAGGTTTTCACAAAAACCACTTTGATTAATAACGTTTTCTGTTGCAACCATATGCAACTAACCTTAAATATTATTTTTAAAAAATCATACAATGTAATGTAAACATAACCTAACAATTTCTAAGTCATAATTTTAATTTTTTTTTTAAGTGGGTATAGGATTACACAAAAACCACTTTGATTAATAACGTTTTCTGTTGCAACCATATGCAACTAACCTTAAATATTATTTTTAAAAAATCATACAATGTAATGTAAACATAACCTAACAATTTCTAAGTCATAATTTGAATTTTTTTTTTTAAAGGGTATAGTTTTACACAAAAACCACTTTAATTAATAACGTTTTCTGTTGCAACATATGCAACTAACCTTAAATATTATTTTAAAAAATCATACAATGTAATGTAAACATAACCTAACAATTTCTAAGTCATAATTTTAATTTTTTTTTAAGTGGGTATAGGATTACACAAAAACCACTTTGATTAATAACGTTTTCTGTTGCAACCATATGCAACTAACCTTAAATATTATTTTTAAAAAATCATACAATGTAATGTAAACATAACCTAACAATTTCTAAGTCATAATTTTAATTTTTTTTTTTAGAGGGTATAATGTACACAAACCCCACTTTGTTAATAACGTTTTCTGTGCAAAGATATGCAACTAACCTTAAATATTATTTTTAAAAAATCATACAATGTAATGTAAACATAACCTAACAATTTCTAAGTCATAATTTGAATTTTTTTTTTTAAAGGGTATAGTTTTACACAAAAACCACTTTAATTAATAACGTTTTCTGTTGCAATCATATGCAACTAACCTTAATATTATTTTTAAAAAATCATACAATGTAATGTAAACATAACCTAACAATTTCTAAGTCATAATTTTAATTTTTTTTTTTAAAGGGTATAGTTTTACACAAAAACCACTTTAATTAATAACGTTTTCTGTTGCAACCATATGCAACTAACCTTAAATATTATTTTTAAAAAATCATACAATGTAATGTAAACATAACCTAACAATTTCTAAGTCATAATTTGAATTTTTTTTTTTAAAGGGTATAGTTTTACACAAAAACCACTTTAATTAATAACGTTTTCTGTTGCAACCATATGCAACTAACCTTAATATTATTTTTAAAAAATCATACAATGTAATGTAAACATAACCTAACAATTTCTAAGTCATAATTTTAATTTTTTTTTAAGTGGGTATAGGATTACACAAAAACCACTTTGATTAATAACGTTTTCTGTTGCAACCATATGCAACTAACCTTAAATATTATTTTTAAAAAATCATACAATGTAATGTAAACATAACCTAACAATTTCTAAGTCATAATTTGAATTTTTTTTTTTAAAGGGTATAGTTTTACACAAAAACCACTTTAATTAATAACGTTTTCTGTTGCAACCATATGCAACTAACCTTAAATATTATTTTTAAAAAATCATACAATGTAATGTAAACATAACCTAACAATTTCTAAGTCATAATTTTAATTTTTTTTTTAAGGGTATAGGATTACACAAAAACCACTTTGATTAATAACGTTTTCTGTTGCAACCATATGCAACTAACCTTAAATATTATTTTTAAAAAATCATACAATGTAATGTAAACATAACCTAACAATTTCTAAGTCATAATTTGAATTTTTTTTTTTTAAAGGGTATAGTTTTACACAAAAACCACTTTAATTAATAACGTTTTCTGTTGCAACAATATGCAACTAACCTTAAATATTATTTTTAAAAATCATACAATGTAATGTAAACATAACCTAACAATTTCTAAGTCATAATTTGAATTTTTTTTTTTAAAGGTATAGTTTTACACAAAAACCACTTTAATTAATAACGTTTTCTGTTGCAATCATATGCAACTAACCTTAAATTATTTTTAAAAAATCATACAATGTAATGTAAACATAACCTAACAATTTCTAAGTCATAATTTGAATTTTTTTTTTTAAAGGGTATAGTTTTACACAAAAACCACTTTAATTAATAACGTTTTCTGTTGCAACCATATGCAACTAACCTTAAATATTATTTTTAAAAAATCATACAATGTAATGTAAACATAACCTAACAATTTCTAAGTCATAATTTTAATTTTTTTTTTTAAAGGGTATAGTTTTACACAAAAACCACTTTGATTAATAACGTTTTCTGTTGCAACCATATGCAACTAACCTTAAATATTATTTTTAAAAAATCATACAATGTAATGTAAACATAACCTAACAATTTCTAAGTCATAATTTTAATTTTTTTTTTAAGTGGGTATAGGATTACACAAAAACCACTTTGATTAATAACGTTTTCTGTTGCAACCATATGCAACTAACCTTAAATATTATTTTTAAAAAATCATACAATGTAATGTAAACATAACCTAACAATTTCTAAGTCATAATTTGAATTTTTTTTTTTTAAAGGGTATAGTTTTACACAAAAACCACTTTAATTAATAACGTTTTCTGTTGCAACAATATGCAACTAACCTTAAATATTATTTTTAAAAAATCATACAATGTAATGTAAACATAACCTAACAATTTCTAAGTCATAATTTTAATTTTTTTTTTAAGTGGGTATAGGATTACACAAAAACCACTTTGATTAATAACGTTTTCTGTTGCAACCATATGCAACTAACCTTAAATATTATTTTTAAAAAATCATACAATGTAATGTAAACATAACCTAACAATTTCTAAGTCATAATTTTAATTTTTTTTTTTAGAGGGTATAATTTACACAAAAACCACTTTGATTAATAACGTTTTTTTGCAACATATGCAACTAACCTTAAATATTATTTTTAAAAAATCATACAATGTAATGTAAACATAACCTAACAATTTCTAAGTCATAATTTGAATTTTTTTTTTTTAAAGGGTATAGTTTTACACAAAAACCACTTTAATTAATAACGTTTTCTGTTGCAACCATATGCAACTAACCTTAATATTATTTTTAAAAAATCATACAATGTAATGTAAACATAACCTAACAATTTCTAAGTCATAATTTGAATTTTTTTTTTTAAAGGGTATAGTTTTACACAAAAACCACTTTAATTAATAACGTTTTCTGTTGCAACCATATGCAACTAACCTTAAATATTATTTTTAAAAAATCATACAATGTAATGTAAACATAACCTAACAATTTCTAAGTCATAATTTTAATTTTTTTTTTAGTGGGTATAGTTTTACACAAAAACCACTTTGATTAATAACGTTTTCTGTTGCAACCATATGCAACTAACCTTAAATATTATTTTTAAAAAATCATACAATGTAATGTAAACATAACCTAACAATTTCTAAGTCATAATTTTAATTTTTTTTTAAGTGGGTATAGGATTACACAAAAACCACTTTGATTAATAACGTTTTCTGTTGCAACCATATGCAACTAACCTTAAATATTATTTTTAAAAAATCATACAATGTAATGTAAACATAACCTAACAATTTCTAAGTCATAATTTGAATTTTTTTTTTTTAAAGGGTATAGTTTTACACAAAAACCACTTTAATTAATAACGTTTTCTGTTGCAACAATATGCAACTAACCTTAAATATTATTTTTAAAAAATCATACAATGTAATGTAAACATAACCTAACAATTTCTAAGTCATAATTTGAATTTTTTTTTTTAAAGGGTATAGTTTTACACAAAAACCACTTTAATTAATAACGTTTTCTGTTGCAACATATGCAACTAACCTTAAATATTATTTTTAAAAAATCATACAATGTAATGTAAACATAACCTAACAATTTCTAAGTCATAATTTTAATTTTTTTTTTTAAAGGGTATAGTTTTACACAAAAACCACTTTAATTAATAACGTTTTCTGTTGCAACCATATGCAACTAACCTTAAATATTATTTTTAAAAAATCATACAATGTAATGTAAACATAACCTAACAATTTCTAAGTCATAATTTTAATTTTTTTTTTTTAAAGGGTATAGTTTTACACAAAAACCACTTTATTAATAACGTTTTCTGTTGCAACCATATGCAACTAACCTTAAATATTATTTTTAAAAAATCATACAATGTAATGTAAACATAACCTAACAATTTCTAAGTCATAATTTGAATTTTTTTTTTTAAAGGGTATAGTTTTACACAAAAACCACTTTAATTAATAACGTTTTCTGTTGCAACCATATGCAACTAACCTTAAATATTATTTTTAAAAAATCATACAATGTAATGTAAACATAACCTAACAATTTCTAAGTCATAATTTTAATTTTTTTTTTAGTGGGTATAGGTTTACACAAAAACCACTTTGATTAATAACGTTTTCTGTTGCAACCATATGCAACTAACCTTAAATATTATTTTTAAAAAATCATACAATGTAATGTAAACATAACCTAACAATTTCTAAGTCATAATTTTAATTTTTTTTTTAAGTGGGTATAGGATTACACAAAAACCACTTTGATTAATAACGTTTTCTGTTGCAACCATATGCAACTAACCTTAAATATTATTTTTAAAAATCATACAATGTAATGTAAACATAACCTAACAATTTCTAAGTCATAATTTGAATTTTTTTTTTTTAAAGGGTATAGTTTTACACAAAAACCACTTTAATTAATAACGTTTTCTGTTGCAACATATGCAACTAACCTTAAATATTATTTTTAAAAAATCATACAATGTAATGTAAACATAACCTAACAATTTCTAAGTCATAATTTTAATTTTTTTTTTAAGTGGGTATAGTTTTACACAAAAACCACTTTAATTAATAACGTTTTCTGTTGCAACCATATGCAACTAACCTTAAATATTATTTTTAAAAAATCATACAATGTAATGTAAACATAACCTAACAATTTCTAAGTCATAATTTTAATTTTTTTTTTTAAGAGGGTATAGTTTTACACAAAAACCACTTTGATTAATAACGTTTTCTTGTGCAACATATGCAACTAACCTTAAATATTATTTTTAAAAAATCATACAATGTAATGTAAACATAACCTAACAATTTCTAAGTCATAATTTTAATTTTTTTTTTAAAGGGTATAGTTTTACACAAAAACCACTTTAATTAATAACGTTTTCTGTTGCAACCATATGCAACTAACCTTAAATATTATTTTTAAAAAATCATACAATGTAATGTAAACATAACCTAACAATTTCTAAGTCATAATTTTAATTTTTTTTTTAAGTGGGTATAGGATTACACAAAAACCACTTTGATTAATAACGTTTTCTGTTGCAACCATATGCAACTAACCTTAAATATTATTTTTAAAAAATCATACAATGTAATGTAAACATAACCTAACAATTTCTAAGTCATAATTTGAATTTTTTTTTTTAAAGGGTATAGTTTTACACAAAAACCACTTTAATTAATAACGTTTTCTGTTGCAACCATATGCAACTAACCTTAAATATTATTTTTAAAAAATCATACAATGTAATGTAAACATAACCTAACAATTTCTAAGTCATAATTTTAATTTTTTTTTTAAGTGGGTATAGGATTACACAAAACCACTTTGATTAATAACGTTTTCTGTTGCAACCATATGCAACTAACCTTAAATATTATTTTTAAAAAATCATACAATGTAATGTAAACATAACCTAACAATTTCTAAGTCATAATTTGAATTTTTTTTTTTTAAAGGGTATAGTTTTACACAAAAACCACTTTAATTAATAACGTTTTCTGTTGCAACAATATGCAACTAACCTTAAATATTATTTTTAAAAAATCATACAATGTAATGTAAACATAACCTAACAATTTCTAAGTCATAATTTGAATTTTTTTTTTTAAAGGGTATAGTTTTACACAAAAACCACTTTAATTAATAACGTTTTCTGTTGCAACCATATGCAACTAACCTTAATATTATTTTTAAAAAATCATACAATGTAATGTAAACATAACCTAACAATTTCTAAGTCATAATTTGAATTTTTTTTTTTTAAAGGGTATAGTTTTACACAAAAACCACTTTAATTAATAACGTTTTCTGTTGCAACCATATGCAACTAACCTTAAATATTATTTTTAAAAAATCATACAATGTAATGTAAACATAACCTAACAATTTCTAAGTCATAATTTTAATTTTTTTTTTTGGGTATAGGTTTTCACAAAAAACACTTTGATTAATAACGTTTTCTGTTGCAACCATATGCAACTAACCTTAAATATTATTTTTAAAAAATCATACAATGTAATGTAAACATAACCTAACAATTTCTAAGTCATAATTTTAATTTTTTTTTTTAAGGGTATAGGATTACACAAAAACCACTTTGATTAATAACGTTTTCTGTTGCAACCATATGCAACTAACCTTAAATATTATTTTTAAAAAATCATACAATGTAATGTAAACATAACCTAACAATTTCTAAGTCATAATTTGAATTTTTTTTTTTTAAAGGGTATAGTTTTACACAAAAACCACTTTAATTAATAACGTTTTCTGTTGCAACATATGCAACTAACCTTAAATATTATTTTTAAAAAATCATACAATGTAATGTAAACATAACCTAACAATTTCTAAGTCATAATTTTAATTTTTTTTTTAAGTGGGTATAGGATTACACAAAAACCACTTTGATTAATAACGTTTTCTGTTGCAACCATATGCAACTAACCTTAAATATTATTTTTAAAAAATCATACAATGTAATGTAAACATAACCTAACAATTTCTAAGTCATAATTTTAATTTTTTTTTTTAGAGGGTATATGTACACAAAAACCACTTTGATTAATAACGTTTTCTGTGCAAAGATATGCAACTAACCTTAAATATTATTTTTAAAAAATCATACAATGTAATGTAAACATAACCTAACAATTTCTAAGTCATAATTTGAATTTTTTTTTTTAAAGGGTATAGTTTTACACAAAAACCACTTTAATTAATAACGTTTTCTGTTGCAATCATATGCAACTAACCTTAATATTATTTTTAAAAAATCATACAATGTAATGTAAACATAACCTAACAATTTCTAAGTCATAATTTGAATTTTTTTTTTTAAAGGGTATAGTTTTACACAAAAACCACTTTAATTAATAACGTTTTCTGTTGCAACCATATGCAACTAACCTTAAATATTATTTTTAAAAAATCATACAATGTAATGTAAACATAACCTAACAATTTCTAAGTCATAATTTTAATTTTTTTTTTAGTGGTATAGGTTTTACACAAAAACCACTTTGATTAATAACGTTTTCTGTTGCAACCATATGCAACTAACCTTAAATATTATTTTTAAAAAATCATACAATGTAATGTAAACATAACCTAACAATTTCTAAGTCATAATTTTAATTTTTTTTTTTAAGTGGGTATAGGATTACACAAAAACCACTTTGATTAATAACGTTTTCTGTTGCAACCATATGCAACTAACCTTAAATATTATTTTTAAAAAATCATACAATGTAATGTAAACATAACCTAACAATTTCTAAGTCATAATTTGAATTTTTTTTTTTTAAAGGGTATAGTTTTACACAAAAACCACTTTAATTAATAACGTTTTCTGTTGCAACAATATGCAACTAACCTTAAATATTATTTTTAAAAAATCATACAATGTAATGTAAACATAACCTAACAATTTCTAAGTCATAATTTAATTTTTTTTTTAAAGGGTATAGTTTTACACAAAAACCACTTTAATTAATAACGTTTTCTGTTGCAACCATATGCAACTAACCTTAAATATTATTTTTAAAAAATCATACAATGTAATGTAAACATAACCTAACAATTTCTAAGTCATAATTTTAATTTTTTTTTTTAAAGGGTATAGTTTTACACAAAAACCACTTTAATTAATAACGTTTTCTGTTGCAACCATATGCAACTAACCTTAATATTATTTTTAAAAAATCATACAATGTAATGTAAACATAACCTAACAATTTCTAAGTCATAATTTGAATTTTTTTTTTTAAAGGGTATAGTTTTACACAAAAACCACTTTAATTAATAACGTTTTCTGTTGCAACCATATGCAACTAACCTTAAATATTATTTTTAAAAAATCATACAATGTAATGTAAACATAACCTAACAATTTCTAAGTCATAATTTTAATTTTTTTTTTTAGTGGGTATAGTTTTACACAAAAACCACTTTGATTAATAACGTTTTCTGTTGCAACCATATGCAACTAACCTTAAATATTATTTTTAAAAAATCATACAATGTAATGTAAACATAACCTAACAATTTCTAAGTCATAATTTTAATTTTTTTTTTTAAGTGGGTATAGTTTTACACAAAAACCACTTTGATTAATAACGTTTTCTGTTGCAACCATATGCAACTAACCTTAAATATTATTTTTAAAAAATCATACAATGTAATGTAAACATAACCTAACAATTTCTAAGTCATAATTTGAATTTTTTTTTTTTAAGGGTATAGTTTTACACAAAAACCACTTTAATTAATAACGTTTTCTGTTGCAACAATATGCAACTAACCTTAAATATTATTTTTAAAAAATCATACAATGTAATGTAAACATAACCTAACAATTTCTAAGTCATAATTTTAATTTTTTTTTAAGTGGGTATAGGATTTACACAAAAACCACTTTGATTAATAACGTTTTCTGTTGCAACCATATGCAACTAACCTTAAATATTATTTTTAAAAAATCATACAATGTAATGTAAACATAACCTAACAATTTCTAAGTCATAATTTTAATTTTTTTTTTTAGAGGGTATATTTACACAAAACCCACTTTGATTAATAACGTTTTCTGTGCAAAGATATGCAACTAACCTTAAATATTATTTTTAAAAAATCATACAATGTAATGTAAACATAACCTAACAATTTCTAAGTCATAATTTAATTTTTTTTTTAAGTGGGTATAGTTTACACAAAAACCACTTTGATTAATAACGTTTTCTGTTGCAACCATATGCAACTAACCTTAAATATTATTTTTAAAAAATCATACAATGTAATGTAAACATAACCTAACAATTTCTAAGTCATAATTTTAATTTTTTTTTTAAGTGGGTATAGTTTTCACAAAAACCACTTTGATTAATAACGTTTTCTGTTGCAACCATATGCAACTAACCTTAAATATTATTTTTAAAAAATCATACAATGTAATGTAAACATAACCTAACAATTTCTAAGTCATAATTTTAATTTTTTTTTTAGTGGGTATAGGATTACACAAAAACCACTTTGATTAATAACGTTTTCTGTTGCAACCATATGCAACTAACCTTAAATATTATTTTTAAAAAATCATACAATGTAATGTAAACATAACCTAACAATTTCTAAGTCATAATTTGAATTTTTTTTTTTTAAAGGGTATAGTTTTACACAAAAACCACTTTAATTAATAACGTTTTCTGTTGCAACATATGCAACTAACCTTAAATATTATTTTTAAAAAATCATACAATGTAATGTAAACATAACCTAACAATTTCTAAGTCATAATTTAATTTTTTTTTTTAAAGGGTATAGTTTTACACAAAAACCACTTTAATTAATAACGTTTTCTGTTGCAATCATATGCAACTAACCTTAATATTATTTTTAAAAAATCATACAATGTAATGTAAACATAACCTAACAATTTCTAAGTCATAATTTGAATTTTTTTTTTTAAAGGGTATAGTTTTACACAAAAACCACTTTAATTAATAACGTTTTCTGTTGCAATCATATGCAACTAACCTTAATATTATTTTTAAAAAATCATACAATGTAATGTAAACATAACCTAACAATTTCTAAGTCATAATTTAATTTTTTTTTTTAAAGGGTATAGTTTTACACAAAAACCACTTTAATTAATAACGTTTTCTGTTGCAACCATATGCAACTAACCTTAAATATTATTTTTAAAAAATCATACAATGTAATGTAAACATAACCTAACAATTTCTAAGTCATAATTTGAATTTTTTTTTTTAAAGGGTATAGTTTTACACAAAAACCACTTTAATTAATAACGTTTTCTGTTGCAACCATATGCAACTAACCTTAATATTATTTTTAAAAAATCATACAATGTAATGTAAACATAACCTAACAATTTCTAAGTCATAATTTTAATTTTTTTTTTAAGTGGGTATAGGATTACACAAAAACCACTTTGATTAATAACGTTTTCTGTTGCAACCATATGCAACTAACCTTAAATATTATTTTTAAAAAATCATACAATGTAATGTAAACATAACCTAACAATTTCTAAGTCATAATTTTAATTTTTTTTTTTAAAGGGTATAGTTTTACACAAAAACCACTTTAATTAATAACGTTTTCTGTTGCAACCATATGCAACTAACCTTAAATATTATTTTTAAAAAATCATACAATGTAATGTAAACATAACCTAACAATTTCTAAGTCATAATTTTAATTTTTTTTTTTTAAAGGGTATAGTTTTACACAAAAACCACTTTAATTAATAACGTTTTCTGTTGCAACATATGCAACTAACCTTAAATATTATTTTTAAAAAATCATACAATGTAATGTAAACATAACCTAACAATTTCTAAGTCATAATTTGAATTTTTTTTTTTAAAGGGTATAGTTTTACACAAAAACCACTTTAATTAATAACGTTTTCTGTTGCAACCATATGCAACTAACCTTAATATTATTTTTAAAAAATCATACAATGTAATGTAAACATAACCTAACAATTTCTAAGTCATAATTTGAATTTTTTTTTTTAAAGGGTATAGTTTTACACAAAAACCACTTTAATTAATAACGTTTTCTGTTGCAACCATATGCAACTAACCTTAAATATTATTTTTAAAAAATCATACAATGTAATGTAAACATAACCTAACAATTTCTAAGTCATAATTTTAATTTTTTTTTTTAAGGGTATAGTTTTACACAAAAACCACTTTATTAATAACGTTTTCTGTTGCAACCATATGCAACTAACCTTAATATTATTTTTAAAAAATCATACAATGTAATGTAAACATAACCTAACAATTTCTAAGTCATAATTTTAATTTTTTTTTTAAGTGGGTATAGATTACACAAAAACCACTTTGATTAATAACGTTTTCTGTTGCAACCATATGCAACTAACCTTAAATATTATTTTTAAAAAATCATACAATGTAATGTAAACATAACCTAACAATTTCTAAGTCATAATTTGAATTTTTTTTTTAAAGGGTATAGTTTTACACAAAAACCACTTTAATTAATAACGTTTTCTGTTGCAACATATGCAACTAACCTTAAATATTATTTTTAAAAAATCATACAATGTAATGTAAACATAACCTAACAATTTCTAAGTCATAATTTTAATTTTTTTTTTTAAAGGGTATAGTTTTACACAAAAACCACTTTAATTAATAACGTTTTCTGTTGCAACCATATGCAACTAACCTTAATATTATTTTTAAAAAATCATACAATGTAATGTAAACATAACCTAACAATTTCTAAGTCATAATTTGAATTTTTTTTTTTAAAGGGTATAGTTTTACACAAAAACCACTTTAATTAATAACGTTTTCTGTTGCAACATATGCAACTAACCTTAAATATTATTTTTAAAAAATCATACAATGTAATGTAAACATAACCTAACAATTTCTAAGTCATAATTTTAATTTTTTTTTTTAGTGGGTATAGTTTTACACAAAAAACACTTTGATTAACGTTTTCTGTTGCAACCATATGCAACTAACCTTAAATATTATTTTTAAAAATCATACAATGTAATGTAAACATAACCTAACAATTTCTAAGTCATAATTTTAATTTTTTTTTAAAGGGTATAGGATTACACAAAAACCACTTTGATTAATAACGTTTTCTGTTGCAACCATATGCAACTAACCTTAAATATTATTTTTAAAAAATCATACAATGTAATGTAAACATAACCTAACAATTTCTAAGTCATAATTTGAATTTTTTTTTTTTAAAGGGTATAGTTTTACACAAAAACCACTTTAATTAATAACGTTTTCTGTTGCAACCATATGCAACTAACCTTAAATATTATTTTTAAAAAATCATACAATGTAATGTAAACATAACCTAACAATTTCTAAGTCATAATTTGAATTTTTTTTTTTAAAGGGTATAGTTTTACACAAAAACCACTTTAATTAATAACGTTTTCTGTTGCAACAATATGCAACTAACCTTAATATTATTTTTAAAAAATCATACAATGTAATGTAAACATAACCTAACAATTTCTAAGTCATAATTTTAATTTTTTTTTTTTAAGTGGGTATAGTTTTACACAAAAACCACTTTGATTAATAACGTTTTCTGTTGCAACCATATGCAACTAACCTTAAATATTATTTTTAAAAAATCATACAATGTAATGTAAACATAACCTAACAATTTCTAAGTCATAATTTTAATTTTTTTTTTTTAAGGGTATAGTTTTACACAAAAACCACTTTAATTAATAACGTTTTCTGTTGCAACATATGCAACTAACCTTAAATATTATTTTTAAAAAATCATACAATGTAATGTAAACATAACCTAACAATTTCTAAGTCATAATTTGAATTTTTTTTTTAAAGGGTATAGTTTTACACAAAAACCACTTTAATTAATAACGTTTTCTGTTGCAACCATATGCAACTAACCTTAAATATTATTTTAAAAAATCATACAATGTAATGTAAACATAACCTAACAATTTCTAAGTCATAATTTGAATTTTTTTTTTTAAGGGTATAGTTTTACACAAAAACCACTTTAATTAATAACGTTTTCTGTTGCAACCATATGCAACTAACCTTAAATATTATTTTTAAAAAATCATACAATGTAATGTAAACATAACCTAACAATTTCTAAGTCATAATTTGAATTTTTTTTTTTAAAGGGTATAGTTTTACACAAAAACCACTTTAATTAATAACGTTTTCTGTTGCAACCATATGCAACTAACCTTAAATATTATTTTTAAAAAATCATACAATGTAATGTAAACATAACCTAACAATTTCTAAGTCATAATTTTAATTTTTTTTTTAAGTGGGTATAGGATTACACAAAAACCACTTTGATTAATAACGTTTTCTGTTGCAACCATATGCAACTAACCTTAAATATTATTTTTAAAAAATCATACAATGTAATGTAAACATAACCTAACAATTTCTAAGTCATAATTTGAATTTTTTTTTTTAAAGGGTATAGTTTACACAAACCCCACTTTAATTAATAACGTTTTCTGTTGCAACATATGCAACTAACCTTAAATATTATTTTTAAAAAATCATACAATGTAATGTAAACATAACCTAACAATTTCTAAGTCATAATTTTAATTTTTTTTTAAGTGGGTATAGTTTTACACAAAAACCACTTTGATTAATAACGTTTTCTGTTGCAACCATATGCAACTAACCTTAAATATTATTTTTAAAAAATCATACAATGTAATGTAAACATAACCTAACAATTTCTAAGTCATAATTTTAATTTTTTTTTTTTGTATAGTTTTACACAAAAACACTTTGATTAATAACGTTTTCTGTTGCAACCATATGCAACTAACCTTAAATATTATTTTAAAAAATCATACAATGTAATGTAAACATAACCTAACAATTTCTAAGTCATAATTTTAATTTTTTTTTTAAAGGGTATAGGATTACACAAAAACCACTTTGATTAATAACGTTTTCTGTGCAACCATATGCAACTAACCTTAAATATTATTTTTAAAAAATCATACAATGTAATGTAAACATAACCTAACAATTTCTAAGTCATAATTTTAATTTTTTTTTTTTAAGGGTATAGTTTTACACAAAACCACTTTAATTAATAACGTTTTCTGTTGCAACCATATGCAACTAACCTTAAATATTATTTTTAAAAAATCATACAATGTAATGTAAACATAACCTAACAATTTCTAAGTCATAATTTTAATTTTTTTTTTTAAAGGGTATAGTTTTACACAAAAACCACTTTGATTAATAACGTTTTCTGTTGCAACCATATGCAACTAACCTTAAATATTATTTTTAAAAAATCATACAATGTAATGTAAACATAACCTAACAATTTCTAAGTCATAATTTTAATTTTTTTTTTTAAGTGGGTATAGTTTTACACAAAAACCACTTTGATTAATAACGTTTTCTGTTGCAACCATATGCAACTAACCTTAAATATTATTTTTAAAAAATCATACAATGTAATGTAAACATAACCTAACAATTTCTAAGTCATAATTTGATTTTTTTTTTTTAAAGGGTATAGTTTTACACAAAAACCACTTTAATTAATAACGTTTTCTGTTGCAACCATATGCAACTAACCTTAAATATTATTTTTAAAAATCATACAATGTAATGTAAACATAACCTAACAATTTCTAAGTCATAATTTGAATTTTTTTTTTTTAAGGGTATAGTTTTACACAAAAACCACTTTGATTAATAACGTTTTCTGTTGCAACCATATGCAACTAACCTTAAATATTATTTTTAAAAAATCATACAATGTAATGTAAACATAACCTAACAATTTCTAAGTCATAATTTGAATTTTTTTTTTAAAGGGTATAGTTTTACACAAAAACCACTTTAATTAATAACGTTTTCTGTTGCAACCATATGCAACTAACCTTAAATATTATTTTTAAAAAATCATACAATGTAATGTAAACATAACCTAACAATTTCTAAGTCATAATTTTAATTTTTTTTTTAAGTGGTATAGTTTTACACAAAAACCACTTTGATTAATAACGTTTTCTGTTGCAACCATATGCAACTAACCTTAAATATTATTTTAAAAAATCATACAATGTAATGTAAACATAACCTAACAATTTCTAAGTCATAATTTTAATTTTTTTTTTTTAAAGGGTATAGTTTACACAAAAACCACTTTGATTAATAACGTTTTCTGTTGCAACCATATGCAACTAACCTTAAATATTATTTTTAAAAAATCATACAATGTAATGTAAACATAACCTAACAATTTCTAAGTCATAATTTTAATTTTTTTTTTTAAGGGTATAGGATTACACAAAAACCACTTTGATTAATAACGTTTTCTGTTGCAACAATATGCAACTAACCTTAAATATTATTTTTAAAAAATCATACAATGTAATGTAAACATAACCTAACAATTTCTAAGTCATAATTTTAATTTTTTTTTAAGTGGGTATAGGATTACACAAAAACCACTTTGATTAATAACGTTTTCTGTTGCAACCATATGCAACTAACCTTAAATATTATTTTTAAAAAATCATACAATGTAATGTAAACATAACCTAACAATTTCTAAGTCATAATTTAATTTTTTTTTTTTAAAGGTATAGTTTTACACAAAAACCACTTTAATTAATAACGTTTTCTGTTGCAACCATATGCAACTAACCTTAAATATTATTTTTAAAAAATCATACAATGTAATGTAAACATAACCTAACAATTTCTAAGTCATAATTTTAATTTTTTTTTTAAGTGGGTATAGTTTTACACAAAAACCACTTTATTAATAACGTTTTCTGTTGCAACCATATGCAACTAACCTTAAATATTATTTTTAAAAAATCATACAATGTAATGTAAACATAACCTAACAATTTCTAAGTCATAATTTTAATTTTTTTTTTAAGGGTATAGTTTTACACAAAAACCACTTTGATTAATAACGTTTTCTGTTGCAACAATATGCAACTAACCTTAAATATTATTTTTAAAAAATCATACAATGTAATGTAAACATAACCTAACAATTTCTAAGTCATAATTTGAATTTTTTTTTTAAAGGGTATAGTTTTACACAAAAACCACTTTAATTAATAACGTTTTCTGTTGCAACCATATGCAACTAACCTTAAATATTATTTTTAAAAAATCATACAATGTAATGTAAACATAACCTAACAATTTCTAAGTCATAATTTAATTTTTTTTTTTTTGGGTATAGTTACACAAAAACCACTTTGATTAATAACGTTTTCTGTTGCAACCATATGCAACTAACCTTAAATATTATTTTTAAAAAATCATACAATGTAATGTAAACATAACCTAACAATTTCTAAGTCATAATTTGAATTTTTTTTTTTAAAGGGTATAGTTTTACACAAAAACCACTTTAATTAATAACGTTTTCTGTTGCAACCATATGCAACTAACCTTAAATATTATTTTTAAAAAATCATACAATGTAATGTAAACATAACCTAACAATTTCTAAGTCATAATTTTAATTTTTTTTTAAGTGGGTATAGTTTACACAAAAACCACTTTGATTAATAACGTTTTCTGTTGCAACCATATGCAACTAACCTTAAATATTATTTTAAAAAATCATACAATGTAATGTAAACATAACCTAACAATTTCTAAGTCATAATTTGAATTTTTTTTTTTAAAGGGTATAGTTTTACACAAAAACCACTTTAATTAATAACGTTTTCTGTTGCAACCATATGCAACTAACCTTAAATATTATTTTTAAAAAATCATACAATGTAATGTAAACATAACCTAACAATTTCTAAGTCATAATTTTAATTTTTTTTTTAAGTGGGTATAGTTTTACACAAAAACCACTTTGATTAATAACGTTTTCTGTTGCAACCATATGCAACTAACCTTAAATATTATTTTTAAAAAATCATACAATGTAATGTAAACATAACCTAACAATTTCTAAGTCATAATTTTATTTTTTTTTTAAGTGGGTATAGGATTACACAAAAACCACTTTGTTTAATAACGTTTTCTGTTGCAACCATATGCAACTAACCTTAAATATTATTTTTAAAAAATCATACAATGTAATGTAAACATAACCTAACAATTTCTAAGTCATAATTTAATTTTTTTTTTTAAAGGGTATAGTTTTACACAAAAACCACTTTAATTAATAACGTTTTCTGTTGCAACCATATGCAACTAACCTTAAATATTATTTTTAAAAAATCATACAATGTAATGTAAACATAACCTAACAATTTCTAAGTCATAATTTTAATTTTTTTTTTAAGTGGGTATAGTTTTACACAAAAACCACTTTAATTAATAACGTTTTCTGTTGCAACCATATGCAACTAACCTTAAATATTATTTTTAAAAAATCATACAATGTAATGTAAACATAACCTAACAATTTCTAAGTCATAATTTAATTTTTTTTTTAAGTGGTATAGGATTACACAAAAACCACTTTGATTAATAACGTTTTCTGTTGCAACCATATGCAACTAACCTTAAATATTATTTTTAAAAAATCATACAATGTAATGTAAACATAACCTAACAATTTCTAAGTCATAATTTTAATTTTTTTTTTAGTGGGTATAGGTTTTCACACAAAAACCACTTTGATTAATAACGTTTTCTGTTGCAACCATATGCAACTAACCTTAAATATTATTTTTAAAAAATCATACAATGTAATGTAAACATAACCTAACAATTTCTAAGTCATAATTTTAATTTTTTTTTTAAGAGGGTATAGTTTTACACAAAAACCACTTTGATTAATAACGTTTTCTGTTGCAACATATGCAACTAACCTTAAATATTATTTTTAAAAAATCAACAATGTAATGTAAACATAACCTAACAATTTCTAAGTCATAATTTGAATTTTTTTTTTTTAAGGGTATAGTTTTACACAAAAACCACTTTAATTAATAACGTTTTCTGTTGCAACCATATGCAACTAACCTTAAATATTATTTTAAAAAAATCATACAATGTAATGTAAACATAACCTAACAATTTCTAAGTCATAATTTTAATTTTTTTTTTAAGTGGGTATAGGATTACACAAAAACCACTTTGATTAATAACGTTTTCTGTTGCAACCATATGCAACTAACCTTAAATATTATTTTTAAAAATCATACAATGTAATGTAAACATAACCTAACAATTTCTAAGTCATAATTTTAATTTTTTTTTTTAGAGGGTATAGTTTTACACAAAAACCACTTTGATTAATAACGTTTTCTGTGCAACCATATGCAACTAACCTTAAATATTATTTTTAAAAAATCATACAATGTAATGTAAACATAACCTAACAATTTCTAAGTCATAATTTGAATTTTTTTTTTAAAGGGTATAGTTTACACAAAAACCACTTTAATTAATAACGTTTTCTGTTGCAACCATATGCAACTAACCTTAAATATTATTTTTAAAAAATCATACAATGTAATGTAAACATAACCTAACAATTTCTAAGTCATAATTTTAATTTTTTTTTTTAAAGGGTATAGTTTTACACAAAACCACTTTAATTAATAACGTTTTCTGTTGCAACCATATGCAACTAACCTTAAATATTATTTTTAAAAAATCATACAATGTAATGTAAACATAACCTAACAATTTCTAAGTCATAATTTTAATTTTTTTTTAAGTGGGTATAGGATTACACAAAAACCACTTTGATTAATAACGTTTTCTGTTGCAACCATATGCAACTAACCTTAAATATTATTTTTAAAAAATCATACAATGTAATGTAAACATAACCTAACAATTTCTAAGTCATAATTTGAATTTTTTTTTTTTTAAGGGTATAGTTTTACACAAAAACCACTTTGATTAATAACGTTTTCTGTTGCAACCATATGCAACTAACCTTAAATATTATTTTTAAAAATCATACAATGTAATGTAAACATAACCTAACAATTTCTAAGTCATAATTTTAATTTTTTTTTTTTAGAGGGTATAATTACACAAAAACCACTTTGATTAATAACGTTTTCTTGTGCAACCATATGCAACTAACCTTAAATATTATTTTTAAAAATCATACAATGTAATGTAAACATAACCTAACAATTTCTAAGTCATAATTTGAATTTTTTTTTTTAAAGGGTATAGTTTTACACAAAAACCACTTTAATTAATAACGTTTTCTGTTGCAACCATATGCAACTAACCTTAAATATTTTTAAAAAATCATACAATGTAATGTAAACATAACCTAACAATTTCTAAGTCATAATTTTAATTTTTTTTTTAAGTGGGTATAGGTTACACAAAAACCACTTTGATTAATAACGTTTTCTGTTGCAACCATATGCAACTAACCTTAAATATTATTTTTAAAAAATCATACAATGTAATGTAAACATAACCTAACAATTTCTAAGTCATAATTTGAATTTTTTTTTTTTAAAGGGTATAGTTTTACACAAAAACCACTTTAATTAATAACGTTTTCTGTTGCAACCATATGCAACTAACCTTAAATATTATTTTTAAAAAATCATACAATGTAATGTAAACATAACCTAACAATTTCTAAGTCATAATTTTAATTTTTTTTTTAAAGGGTATAGTTTTACACAAAAACCACTTTAATTAATAACGTTTTCTGTTGCAACCATATGCAACTAACCTTAAATATTATTTTTAAAAAATCATACAATGTAATGTAAACATAACCTAACAATTTCTAAGTCATAATTTTAATTTTTTTTTTTAAGTGGGTATAGTTTTACACAAAAACCACTTTGATTAATAACGTTTTCTGTTGCAACCATATGCAACTAACCTTAAATATTATTTTTAAAAAATCATACAATGTAATGTAAACATAACCTAACAATTTCTAAGTCATAATTTTAATTTTTTTTTTAAGTGGGTATAGTTTACACAAAAACCACTTTGATTAATAACGTTTTCTGTTGCAACCATATGCAACTAACCTTAAATATTATTTTAAAAAATCATACAATGTAATGTAAACATAACCTAACAATTTCTAAGTCATAATTTGAATTTTTTTTTTTAAAGGGTATAGTTTTACACAAAAACCACTTTAATTAATAACGTTTTCTGTTGCAACCATATGCAACTAACCTTAAATATTATTTTTAAAAAATCATACAATGTAATGTAAACATAACCTAACAATTTCTAAGTCATAATTTTAATTTTTTTTTTTAAGGGTATAGTTTTACACAAAAACCACTTTGATTAATAACGTTTTCTGTTGCAACCATATGCAACTAACCTTAAATATTATTTTAAAAAAATCATACAATGTAATGTAAACATAACCTAACAATTTCTAAGTCATAATTTGAATTTTTTTTTTTTAAAGGGTATAGTTTTACACAAAAACCACTTTAATTAATAACGTTTTCTGTTGCAACCATATGCAACTAACCTTAAATATTATTTTAAAAAAATCATACAATGTAATGTAAACATAACCTAACAATTTCTAAGTCATAATTTTAATTTTTTTTTTTTAAGTGGGTATAGATTACACAAAAACCACTTTGATTAATAACGTTTTCTGTTGCAACCATATGCAACTAACCTTAAATATTATTTTTAAAAAATCATACAATGTAATGTAAACATAACCTAACAATTTCTAAGTCATAATTTTAATTTTTTTTTTTAGAGGGTATAATGTACACAAACCACTTTGATTAATAACGTTTTTGTGCAAACATATGCAACTAACCTTAAATATTATTTTTAAAAAATCATACAATGTAATGTAAACATAACCTAACAATTTCTAAGTCATAATTTTAATTTTTTTTTTAAAGTGTATAGTTTTACACAAAAACCACTTTGATTAATAACGTTTTCTGTTGCAACCATATGCAACTAACCTTAAATATTATTTTTAAAAAATCATACAATGTAATGTAAACATAACCTAACAATTTCTAAGTCATAATTTTAATTTTTTTTTTTAGTGGGTATAGTTTACACAAAAACACTTTGATTAATAACGTTTTCTGTTGCAACCATATGCAACTAACCTTAAATATTATTTTTAAAAAATCATACAATGTAATGTAAACATAACCTAACAATTTCTAAGTCATAATTTTAATTTTTTTTTTAAGGGTATAGTTTACACAAAACCACTTTGATTAATAACGTTTTCTGTTGCAACCATATGCAACTAACCTTAAATATTATTTTTAAAAAATCATACAATGTAATGTAAACATAACCTAACAATTTCTAAGTCATAATTTTAATTTTTTTTTTTTAGAGGGTATAATTTACACAAAAACCACTTTGATTAATAACGTTTTCTGTTGCAACCATATGCAACTAACCTTAAATATTATTTTTAAAAAATCATACAATGTAATGTAAACATAACCTAACAATTTCTAAGTCATAATTTTAATTTTTTTTTTAAGGGGTATAGTTTACACAAAAACCACTTTGATTAATAACGTTTTCTGTTGCAACCATATGCAACTAACCTTAAATATTATTTTTAAAAAATCATACAATGTAATGTAAACATAACCTAACAATTTCTAAGTCATAATAATTTTTTTTTTTTAGAGGGTAATAATTACACAAAAACCACTTTGATTAATAACGTTTATTGTGCAAAGATATGCAACTAACCTTAAATATTATTTTTAAAAAATCATACAATGTAATGTAAACATAACCTAACAATTTCTAAGTCATAATTTGAATTTTTTTTTTTTAAGAGGTATAGTTTTACACAAAAACCACTTTAATTAATAACGTTTTCTGTTGCAACCATATGCAACTAACCTTAAATATTATTTTTAAAAAATCATACAATGTAATGTAAACATAACCTAACAATTTCTAAGTCATAATTTTAATTTTTTTTTTTAAAGGGTATAGTTTACACAAAAACCACTTTAATTAATAACGTTTTCTGTTGCAACCATATGCAACTAACCTTAAATATTATTTTTAAAAAATCATACAATGTAATGTAAACATAACCTAACAATTTCTAAGTCATAATTTTAATTTTTTTTTAAGTGGGTATAGGATTACACAAAAACCACTTTGATTAATAACGTTTTCTGTTGCAACCATATGCAACTAACCTTAAATATTATTTTTAAAAAATCATACAATGTAATGTAAACATAACCTAACAATTTCTAAGTCATAATTTTAATTTTTTTTTTAGAGGGTATAGGTTACACAAAAACCACTTTGATTAATAACGTTTTCTGTTGCAACATATGCAACTAACCTTAAATATTATTTTTAAAAAATCATACAATGTAATGTAAACATAACCTAACAATTTCTAAGTCATAATTTTAATTTTTTTTTTAAGAGGGTATAGGATTACACAAAAACCACTTTGATTAATAACGTTTTCTGTTGCAACCATATGCAACTAACCTTAAATATTATTTTTAAAAAATCATACAATGTAATGTAAACATAACCTAACAATTTCTAAGTCATAATTTGAATTTTTTTTTTTAAAGGGTATAGTTTTACACAAAAACCACTTTAATTAATAACGTTTTCTGTTGCAACCATATGCAACTAACCTTAAATATTATTTTTAAAAAATCATACAATGTAATGTAAACATAACCTAACAATTTCTAAGTCATAATTTTAATTTTTTTTTTAAGTGGGTATAGTTACACAAAAACCACTTTGATTAATAACGTTTTCTGTTGCAACCATATGCAACTAACCTTAAATATTATTTTAAAAAATCATACAATGTAATGTAAACATAACCTAACAATTTCTAAGTCATAATTTTAATTTTTTTTTTTAGAGGGTAATAATGTACACAAAAACCACTTTGATTAATAACGTTTTTGTGCAAGATATGCAACTAACCTTAAATATTATTTTTAAAAAATCATACAATGTAATGTAAACATAACCTAACAATTTCTAAGTCATAATTTGAATTTTTTTTTTTAAAGGGTATAGTTTTACACAAAAACCACTTTAATTAATAACGTTTATGTTGCAAGATATGCAACTAACCTTAAATATTATTTTTAAAAAATCATACAATGTAATGTAAACATAACCTAACAATTTCTAAGTCATAATTTTAATTTTTTTTTTTTAAAGGGTATAGTTTTACACAAAAACCACTTTAATTAATAACGTTTTCTGTTGCAACCATATGCAACTAACCTTAAATATTATTTTTAAAAAATCATACAATGTAATGTAAACATAACCTAACAATTTCTAAGTCATAATTTTAATTTTTTTTTTAAGTGGGTATAGGATTACACAAAAACCACTTTGATTAATAACGTTTTCTGTTGCAACCATATGCAACTAACCTTAAATATTATTTTAAAAAATCATACAATGTAATGTAAACATAACCTAACAATTTCTAAGTCATAATTTGAATTTTTTTTTTAAAGGGTATAGTTTTACACAAAAACCACTTTGATTAATAACGTTTTCTGTTGCAACCATATGCAACTAACCTTAAATATTATTTTTAAAAAATCATACAATGTAATGTAAACATAACCTAACAATTTCTAAGTCATAATTTGAATTTTTTTTTTTTAGAGGGTATAATTTACACAAAAACCACTTTGTTTAATAACGATTTCTGTTGCAAAGATATGCAACTAACCTTAAATATTATTTTTAAAAAATCATACAATGTAATGTAAACATAACCTAACAATTTCTAAGTCATAATTTTAATTTTTTTTTTTAAAGGGTATAGTTTACACAAAAACCACTTTAATTAATAACGTTTTCTGTTGCAACCATATGCAACTAACCTTAAATATTATTTTTAAAAAATCATACAATGTAATGTAAACATAACCTAACAATTTCTAAGTCATAATTTTAATTTTTTTTTTTAAGTGGGTATAGGATTACACAAAAACCACTTTGATTAATAACGTTTTCTGTTGCAACCATATGCAACTAACCTTAAATATTATTTTTAAAAAATCATACAATGTAATGTAAACATAACCTAACAATTTCTAAGTCATAATTTGAATTTTTTTTTTTTAAAGGGTATAGTTTTACACAAAAACCACTTTGATTAATAACGTTTTCTGTTGCAACCATATGCAACTAACCTTAAATATTATTTTTAAAAAATCATACAATGTAATGTAAACATAACCTAACAATTTCTAAGTCATAATTTGAATTTTTTTTTTAAAGGGGTATAGTTTTACACAAAAACCACTTTAATTAATAACGTTTTCTGTTGCAACATATGCAACTAACCTTAAATATTATTTTTAAAAAATCATACAATGTAATGTAAACATAACCTAACAATTTCTAAGTCATAATTTTAATTTTTTTTTTTAAGTGGGTATAGTTTTACACAAAAACCACTTTAATTAATAACGTTTTCTGTTGCAACCATATGCAACTAACCTTAAATATTATTTTTAAAAAATCATACAATGTAATGTAAACATAACCTAACAATTTCTAAGTCATAATTTTAATTTTTTTTTTAGAGGGTATAGTTTTACACAAAAACCACTTTGATTAATAACGTTTTCTGTTGCAACCATATGCAACTAACCTTAAATTATTATTTTAAAAAATCATACAATGTAATGTAAACATAACCTAACAATTTCTAAGTCATAATTTGAATTTTTTTTTTTAAAGGGTATAGTTTTACACAAAAACCACTTTAATTAATAACGTTTTCTGTTGCAACCATATGCAACTAACCTTAAATATTATTTTTAAAAAATCATACAATGTAATGTAAACATAACCTAACAATTTCTAAGTCATAATTTTAATTTTTTTTTTAAGTGGGTATAGGATTACACAAAAACCACTTTGATTAATAACGTTTTCTGTTGCAACCATATGCAACTAACCTTAAATATTATTTTTAAAAAATCATACAATGTAATGTAAACATAACCTAACAATTTCTAAGTCATAATTTGAATTTTTTTTTTTAAAGGGTATAGTTTTACACAAAAACCACTTTAATTAATAACGTTTTCTGTTGCAACCATATGCAACTAACCTTAAATATTATTTTAAAAAAATCATACAATGTAATGTAAACATAACCTAACAATTTCTAAGTCATAATTTTAATTTTTTTTTAAGTGGGTATAGGATTACACAAAAACCACTTTGATTAATAACGTTTTCTGTTGCAACCATATGCAACTAACCTTAAATATTATTTTTAAAAAATCATACAATGTAATGTAAACATAACCTAACAATTTCTAAGTCATAATTTTAATTTTTTTTTTTAGAGGGTATAATGTACACAAAAACCACTTTGATTAATAACGTTTTCTGTGCAAAGATTTGCAACTAACCTTAAATATTATTTTTAAAAAATCATACAATGTAATGTAAACATAACCTAACAATTTCTAAGTCATAATTTGAATTTTTTTTTTAAAGGGTATAGTTTTACACAAAAACCACTTTAATTAATAACGTTTTCTGTTGCAACCATATGCAACTAACCTTAAATATTATTTTTAAAAAATCATACAATGTAATGTAAACATAACCTAACAATTTCTAAGTCATAATTTTAATTTTTTTTTAAGTGGGTATAGGATTACACAAAAACCACTTTGATTAATAACGTTTTCTGTTGCAACCATATGCAACTAACCTTAAATATTATTTTTAAAAAATCATACAATGTAATGTAAACATAACCTAACAATTTCTAAGTCATAATTTGAATTTTTTTTTTTAAAGGGTATAGTTTTACACAAAAACCACTTTAATTAATAACGTTTTCTGTTGCAACCATATGCAACTAACCTTAAATATTATTTTAAAAAATCATACAATGTAATGTAAACATAACCTAACAATTTCTAAGTCATAATTTTAATTTTTTTTTTTTAGAGGGTATAGTTTTACACAAAAACCACTTTAATTAATAACGTTTTCTGTTGCAACCATATGCAACTAACCTTAAATATTATTTTTAAAAAATCATACAATGTAATGTAAACATAACCTAACAATTTCTAAGTCATAATTTTAATTTTTTTTTTAAGTGGGTATAGTTTACACAAAAACCACTTTGATTAATAACGTTTTCTGTTGCAACCATATGCAACTAACCTTAAATATTTTTTTAAAAAATCATACAATGTAATGTAAACATAACCTAACAATTTCTAAGTCATAATTTTAATTTTTTTTTTTAGAGGGTATAATTACACAAAAACCACTTTGATTAATAACGTTTTCTGTTGCAACCATATGCAACTAACCTTAAATATTATTTTTAAAAAATCATACAATGTAATGTAAACATAACCTAACAATTTCTAAGTCATAATTTGAATTTTTTTTTTAAAGGGTATAGTTTTACACAAAAACCACTTTAATTAATAACGTTTTCTGTTGCAACCATATGCAACTAACCTTAAATATTATTTTTAAAAAATCATACAATGTAATGTAAACATAACCTAACAATTTCTAAGTCATAATTTTAATTTTTTTTTTTTAAGGGTATAGTTTTACACAAAAACCACTTTGATTAATAACGTTTTCTGTTGCAACCATATGCAACTAACCTTAAATATTATTTTTAAAAAATCATACAATGTAATGTAAACATAACCTAACAATTTCTAAGTCATAATTTTAATTTTTTTTTAAGGGTATAGGATTACACAAAAACCACTTTGATTAATAACGTTTTCTGTTGCAACCATATGCAACTAACCTTAAATATTATTTTTAAAAAATCATACAATGTAATGTAAACATAACCTAACAATTTCTAAGTCATAATTTTAATTTTTTTTTTTAAAGGGTATAGGTTTACACAAAAACCACTTTGATTAATAACGTTTTCTGTTGCAACCATATGCAACTAACCTTAAATATTATTTTTAAAAAATCATACAATGTAATGTAAACATAACCTAACAATTTCTAAGTCATAATTTTAATTTTTTTTTTTAAAGGGTATAGTTTACACAAAAACCACTTTGATTAATAACGTTTTCTGTTGCAACCATATGCAACTAACCTTAAATATTATTTTTAAAAAATCATACAATGTAATGTAAACATAACCTAACAATTTCTAAGTCATAATTTTAATTTTTTTTTTAAGTGGGTATAGTTTTACACAAAAACCACTTTGATTAATAACGTTTTCTGTTGCAACCATATGCAACTAACCTTAAATATTATTTTTAAAAAATCATACAATGTAATGTAAACATAACCTAACAATTTCTAAGTCATAATTTAATTTTTTTTTTAGTGGGTATAGGTTTACACAAAAACCACTTTGATTAATAACGTTTTCTGTTGCAACCATATGCAACTAACCTTAAATATTATTTTTAAAAAATCATACAATGTAATGTAAACATAACCTAACAATTTCTAAGTCATAATTTGAATTTTTTTTTTAAAGGGTATAGTTTACACAAAAACCACTTTAATTAATAACGTTTTCTGTTGCAACCATATGCAACTAACCTTAAATATTATTTTTAAAAAATCATACAATGTAATGTAAACATAACCTAACAATTTCTAAGTCATAATTTGAATTTTTTTTTTTTGGGTATAGTTTACACAAAAACCACTTTAATTAATAACGTTTTCTGTTGCAACCATATGCAACTAACCTTAAATATTATTTTTAAAAAATCATACAATGTAATGTAAACATAACCTAACAATTTCTAAGTCATAATTTTAATTTTTTTTTTTAAAGGGTATAGGATTACACAAAAACCACTTTGATTAATAACGTTTTCTGTTGCAACCATATGCAACTAACCTTAAATATTATTTTTAAAAAATCATACAATGTAATGTAAACATAACCTAACAATTTCTAAGTCATAATTTTAATTTTTTTTTTAAGTGGGTATAGGTTTACACAAAAACCACTTTGATTAATAACGTTTTCTGTTGCAACCATATGCAACTAACCTTAAATATTATTTTTAAAAAATCATACAATGTAATGTAAACATAACCTAACAATTTCTAAGTCATAATTTTAATTTTTTTTTTTTAAGGGTATAGTTTACACAAAAACCACTTTGATTAATAACGTTTTCTGTTGCAACCATATGCAACTAACCTTAAATATTATTTTTAAAAAATCATACAATGTAATGTAAACATAACCTAACAATTTCTAAGTCATAATTTGAATTTTTTTTTTTAAAGGGTATAGTTTTACACAAAAACCACTTTAATTAATAACGTTTTCTGTTGCAACCATATGCAACTAACCTTAAATATTATTTTTAAAAAATCATACAATGTAATGTAAACATAACCTAACAATTTCTAAGTCATAATTTTAATTTTTTTTTTAAGTGGGTATAGGATTACACAAAAACCACTTTGATTAATAACGTTTTCTGTTGCAACCATATGCAACTAACCTTAAATATTATTTTTAAAAAATCATACAATGTAATGTAAACATAACCTAACAATTTCTAAGTCATAATTTTAATTTTTTTTTTTTAGAGGGTATAGTTTACACAAAAACCACTTTGATTAATAACGTTTTCTGTGCAACCATATGCAACTAACCTTAAATATTATTTTTAAAAAATCATACAATGTAATGTAAACATAACCTAACAATTTCTAAGTCATAATTTGAATTTTTTTTTTTTAAAGGGTATAGTTTTACACAAAAACCACTTTAATTAATAACGTTTTCTGTTGCAACCATATGCAACTAACCTTAAATATTATTTTTAAAAAATCATACAATGTAATGTAAACATAACCTAACAATTTCTAAGTCATAATTTTAATTTTTTTTTTAAGTGGGTATAGTTTACACAAAAACCACTTTGATTAATAACGTTTTCTGTTGCAACCATATGCAACTAACCTTAAATATTATTTTTAAAAAATCATACAATGTAATGTAAACATAACCTAACAATTTCTAAGTCATAATTTTAATTTTTTTTTTAAGGGTATAGGATTACACAAAAACCACTTTGATTAATAACGTTTTCTGTTGCAACCATATGCAACTAACCTTAAATATTATTTTTAAAAAATCATACAATGTAATGTAAACATAACCTAACAATTTCTAAGTCATAATTTAATTTTTTTTTTAAAGGGTATAGTTTACACAAAAACCACTTTGATTAATAACGTTTTCTGTTGCAACCATATGCAACTAACCTTAAATATTATTTTTAAAAAATCATACAATGTAATGTAAACATAACCTAACAATTTCTAAGTCATAATTTTAATTTTTTTTTTTAAGTGGGTATAGTTTTACACAAAAACCACTTTGATTAATAACGTTTTCTGTTGCAACATATGCAACTAACCTTAAATATTATTTTTAAAAAATCATACAATGTAATGTAAACATAACCTAACAATTTCTAAGTCATAATTTGAATTTTTTTTTTTAAAGGGTATAGTTTTACACAAAAACCACTTTAATTAATAACGTTTTCTGTTGCAACCATATGCAACTAACCTTAAATATTATTTTTAAAAAATCATACAATGTAATGTAAACATAACCTAACAATTTCTAAGTCATAATTTTAATTTTTTTTTTAAGTGGGTATAGTTTTACACAAAAACCACTTTGATTAATAACGTTTTCTGTTGCAACCATATGCAACTAACCTTAAATATTATTTTTAAAAAATCATACAATGTAATGTAAACATAACCTAACAATTTCTAAGTCATAATTTTAATTTTTTTTTTTAGAGGGTATAATTTACACAAAAACCACTTTGATTAATAACGTTTTCTGTTGCAACCATATGCAACTAACCTTAAATATTATTTTTAAAAAATCATACAATGTAATGTAAACATAACCTAACAATTTCTAAGTCATAATTTGAATTTTTTTTTTTAAAGGGTATAGTTTTACACAAAAACCACTTTGATTAATAACGTTTTCTGTTGCAACCATATGCAACTAACCTTAAATATTATTTTTAAAAAATCATACAATGTAATGTAAACATAACCTAACAATTTCTAAGTCATAATTTTAATTTTTTTTTTTAAAGGGTATAGTTTTACACAAAAACCACTTTAATTAATAACGTTTTCTGTTGCAACCATATGCAACTAACCTTAAATATTATTTTTAAAAAATCATACAATGTAATGTAAACATAACCTAACAATTTCTAAGTCATAATTTTAATTTTTTTTTTAAAGGGTATAGTTTTACACAAAAACCACTTTGATTAATAACGTTTTCTGTTGCAACCATATGCAACTAACCTTAAATATTATTTTTAAAAAATCATACAATGTAATGTAAACATAACCTAACAATTTCTAAGTCATAATTTTAATTTTTTTTTTAGGGTATAGGATTACACAAAAACCACTTTGATTAATAACGTTTTCTGTTGCAACCATATGCAACTAACCTTAAATATTATTTTTAAAAAATCATACAATGTAATGTAAACATAACCTAACAATTTCTAAGTCATAATTTGAATTTTTTTTTTTAAAGGGTATAGTTTTACACAAAAACCACTTTAATTAATAACGTTTTCTGTTGCAACCATATGCAACTAACCTTAAATATTATTTTTAAAAAATCATACAATGTAATGTAAACATAACCTAACAATTTCTAAGTCATAATTTTAATTTTTTTTTTTTAAGTGGGTATAGGATTACACAAAAACCACTTTGATTAATAACGTTTTCTGTTGCAACCATATGCAACTAACCTTAAATATTATTTTTAAAAAATCATACAATGTAATGTAAACATAACCTAACAATTTCTAAGTCATAATTTGAATTTTTTTTTTTTAAAGGGTATAGTTTTACACAAAAACCACTTTAATTAATAACGTTTTCTGTTGCAACCATATGCAACTAACCTTAAATATTATTTTTAAAAAATCATACAATGTAATGTAAACATAACCTAACAATTTCTAAGTCATAATTTTAATTTTTTTTTTAAAGGGTATAGTTTTACACAAAAACCACTTTAATTAATAACGTTTTCTGTTGCAACCATATGCAACTAACCTTAAATATTATTTTTAAAAAATCATACAATGTAATGTAAACATAACCTAACAATTTCTAAGTCATAATTTTAATTTTTTTTTTTAAAGGGTATAGTTTTACACAAAAACCACTTTGATTAATAACGTTTTCTGTTGCAACCATATGCAACTAACCTTAAATATTATTTTTAAAAAATCATACAATGTAATGTAAACATAACCTAACAATTTCTAAGTCATAATTTTAATTTTTTTTTTTAAAGGGTATAGTTTACACAAAAACCACTTTAATTAATAACGTTTTCTGTTGCAACCATATGCAACTAACCTTAAATATTTTTAAAAAATCATACAATGTAATGTAAACATAACCTAACAATTTCTAAGTCATAATTTTAATTTTTTTTTTAAGTGGGTATAGTTTTACACAAAAACCACTTTGATTAATAACGTTTTCTGTTGCAACCATATGCAACTAACCTTAAATATTATTTTTAAAAAATCATACAATGTAATGTAAACATAACCTAACAATTTCTAAGTCATAATTTTAATTTTTTTTTTAAGGGTATAGTTTTACACAAAAACCACTTTAATTAATAACGTTTTCTGTTGCAACCATATGCAACTAACCTTAAATATTATTTTTAAAAAATCATACAATGTAATGTAAACATAACCTAACAATTTCTAAGTCATAATTTTAATTTTTTTTTTAAAGGGTATAGTTTTACACAAAAACCACTTTATTAATAACGTTTTCTGTTGCAACCATATGCAACTAACCTTAAATATTATTTTTAAAAAATCATACAATGTAATGTAAACATAACCTAACAATTTCTAAGTCATAATTTTAATTTTTTTTTTTTAAAGGGTATAGTTTTACACAAAAACCACTTTAATTAATAACGTTTTCTGTTGCAACCATATGCAACTAACCTTAAATATTATTTTTAAAAAATCATACAATGTAATGTAAACATAACCTAACAATTTCTAAGTCATAATTTTAATTTTTTTTTTAAAGGGTATAGGATTACACAAAAACCACTTTGATTAATAACGTTTTCTGTGCAACCATATGCAACTAACCTTAAATATTATTTTTAAAAAATCATACAATGTAATGTAAACATAACCTAACAATTTCTAAGTCATAATTTGAATTTTTTTTTTTAAAGGGTATAGTTTACACAAAAACCACTTTAATTAATAACGTTTTCTGTTGCAACCATATGCAACTAACCTTAAATATTATTTTTAAAAAATCATACAATGTAATGTAAACATAACCTAACAATTTCTAAGTCATAATTTTAATTTTTTTTTTAAGGGTATAGTTTTACACAAAAACCACTTTGATTAATAACGTTTTCTGTTGCAACCATATGCAACTAACCTTAAATATTATTTTTAAAAAATCATACAATGTAATGTAAACATAACCTAACAATTTCTAAGTCATAATTTTAATTTTTTTTTTTAAAGGGTATAGTTTACACAAAAACCACTTTGATTAATAACGTTTTCTGTTGCAACCATATGCAACTAACCTTAAATATTATTTTTAAAAAATCATACAATGTAATGTAAACATAACCTAACAATTTCTAAGTCATAATTTTAATTTTTTTTTTTTAAGGGTATAGTTTTACACAAAAACCACTTTGATTAATAACGTTTTCTGTTGCAACCATATGCAACTAACCTTAAATATTATTTTTAAAAAATCATACAATGTAATGTAAACATAACCTAACAATTTCTAAGTCATAATTTTAATTTTTTTTTTTTAGAGGGTATAATTACACAAAAACCACTTTGATTAATAACGTTTTTGTGCAACCATATGCAACTAACCTTAAATATTATTTTTAAAAAATCATACAATGTAATGTAAACATAACCTAACAATTTCTAAGTCATAATTTGAATTTTTTTTTTTTAAAGGGTATAGTTTTACACAAAAACCACTTTAATTAATAACGTTTTCTGTTGCAACCATATGCAACTAACCTTAAATATTATTTTTAAAAAATCATACAATGTAATGTAAACATAACCTAACAATTTCTAAGTCATAATTTTAATTTTTTTTTTAAGTGGGTATAGGATTACACAAAAACCACTTTGATTAATAACGTTTTCTGTTGCAACCATATGCAACTAACCTTAAATATTATTTTTAAAAAATCATACAATGTAATGTAAACATAACCTAACAATTTCTAAGTCATAATTTGAATTTTTTTTTTTTAAAGGGTATAGTTTTACACAAAAACCACTTTAATTAATAACGTTTTCTGTTGCAACCATATGCAACTAACCTTAAATATTATTTTTAAAAAATCATACAATGTAATGTAAACATAACCTAACAATTTCTAAGTCATAATTTTAATTTTTTTTTTAAGTGGGTATAGTTTTACACAAAAACCACTTTATTTAATAACGTTTTCTGTTGCAACCATATGCAACTAACCTTAAATATTATTTTTAAAAAATCATACAATGTAATGTAAACATAACCTAACAATTTCTAAGTCATAATTTGAATTTTTTTTTTTAAAGGGTATAGTTTTACACAAAAACCACTTTAATTAATAACGTTTTCTGTTGCAACCATATGCAACTAACCTTAAATATTATTTTTAAAAAATCATACAATGTAATGTAAACATAACCTAACAATTTCTAAGTCATAATTTTAATTTTTTTTTTAAAGGGTATAGTTTTACACAAAAACCACTTTGATTAATAACGTTTTCTGTTGCAACCATATGCAACTAACCTTAAATATTATTTTTAAAAAATCATACAATGTAATGTAAACATAACCTAACAATTTCTAAGTCATAATTTTAATTTTTTTTTTAAGAGGGTATAGTTACACAAAAACCACTTTGATTAATAACGTTTTCTGTTGCAACCATATGCAACTAACCTTAAATATTATTTTTAAAAAATCATACAATGTAATGTAAACATAACCTAACAATTTCTAAGTCATAATTTGAATTTTTTTTTTTTAAAGGGTATAGTTTTACACAAAAACCACTTTAATTAATAACGTTTTCTGTTGCAACCATATGCAACTAACCTTAAATATTATTTTTAAAAAATCATACAATGTAATGTAAACATAACCTAACAATTTCTAAGTCATAATTTTAATTTTTTTTTTAAGTGGGTATAGTTTTACACAAAAACCACTTTGATTAATAACGTTTTCTGTTGCAACCATATGCAACTAACCTTAAATATTATTTTTAAAAAATCATACAATGTAATGTAAACATAACCTAACAATTTCTAAGTCATAATTTTAATTTTTTTTTTTAAGTGGGTATAGGTTTACACAAAAACCACTTTGATTAATAACGTTTTCTGTTGCAACCATATGCAACTAACCTTAAATATTATTTTTAAAAAATCATACAATGTAATGTAAACATAACCTAACAATTTCTAAGTCATAATTTTAATTTTTTTTTTTAAGGGTATAGGTTTACACAAAAACCACTTTGATTAATAACGTTTTCTGTTGCAACCATATGCAACTAACCTTAAATATTATTTTTAAAAAATCATACAATGTAATGTAAACATAACCTAACAATTTCTAAGTCATAATTTTAATTTTTTTTTTTAAGGGTATAGTTTTACACAAAAACCACTTTAATTAATAACGTTTTCTGTTGCAACCATATGCAACTAACCTTAAATATTATTTTTAAAAAATCATACAATGTAATGTAAACATAACCTAACAATTTCTAAGTCATAATTTTAATTTTTTTTTAAGTGGGTATAGGATTACACAAAAACCACTTTGATTAATAACGTTTTCTGTTGCAACCATATGCAACTAACCTTAAATATTATTTTTAAAAAATCATACAATGTAATGTAAACATAACCTAACAATTTCTAAGTCATAATTTTAATTTTTTTTTTTAAAGGGTATAGTTTTACACAAAAACCACTTTGATTAATAACGTTTTCTGTTGCAACCATATGCAACTAACCTTAAATATTATTTTTAAAAAATCATACAATGTAATGTAAACATAACCTAACAATTTCTAAGTCATAATTTTAATTTTTTTTTTAAGTGGGTATAGTTTACACAAAAACCACTTTGATTAATAACGTTTTCTGTTGCAACCATATGCAACTAACCTTAAATATTATTTTTAAAAAATCATACAATGTAATGTAAACATAACCTAACAATTTCTAAGTCATAATTTTAATTTTTTTTTTTTAAAGGGTATAGTTTTACACAAAAACCACTTTAATTAATAACGTTTTCTGTTGCAACCATATGCAACTAACCTTAAATATTATTTTTAAAAAATCATACAATGTAATGTAAACATAACCTAACAATTTCTAAGTCATAATTTTAATTTTTTTTTAAGTGGGTATAGGATTACACAAAAACCACTTTGATTAATAACGTTTTCTGTTGCAACCATATGCAACTAACCTTAAATATTATTTTTAAAAAATCATACAATGTAATGTAAACATAACCTAACAATTTCTAAGTCATAATTTGAATTTTTTTTTTTAAAGGGTATAGTTTTACACAAAAACCACTTTGATTAATAACGTTTTCTGTTGCAACCATATGCAACTAACCTTAAATATTATTTTTAAAAAATCATACAATGTAATGTAAACATAACCTAACAATTTCTAAGTCATAATTTTAATTTTTTTTTTAGTGGGTATAATTACACAAAAACCACTTTGATTAATAACGTTTTCTGTTGCAACCATATGCAACTAACCTTAAATATTATTTTTAAAAAATCATACAATGTAATGTAAACATAACCTAACAATTTCTAAGTCATAATTTGAATTTTTTTTTTTTAAAGGGTATAGTTTTACACAAAAACCACTTTAATTAATAACGTTTTCTGTTGCAACCATATGCAACTAACCTTAAATATTATTTTTAAAAAATCATACAATGTAATGTAAACATAACCTAACAATTTCTAAGTCATAATTTTAATTTTTTTTTTAAGGGTATAGTTTTACACAAAAACCACTTTGATTAATAACGTTTTCTGTTGCAACCATATGCAACTAACCTTAAATATTATTTTTAAAAAATCATACAATGTAATGTAAACATAACCTAACAATTTCTAAGTCATAATTTTAATTTTTTTTTTTAAAGGGTATAGTTTTACACAAAAACCACTTTAATTAATAACGTTTTCTGTTGCAACCATATGCAACTAACCTTAAATATTATTTTTAAAAAATCATACAATGTAATGTAAACATAACCTAACAATTTCTAAGTCATAATTTTAATTTTTTTTTTTAAGTGGGTATAGTTTACACAAAAACCACTTTGATTAATAACGTTTTCTGTTGCAACCATATGCAACTAACCTTAAATATTATTTTTAAAAAATCATACAATGTAATGTAAACATAACCTAACAATTTCTAAGTCATAATTTTAATTTTTTTTTTTAAAGGGTATAGTTTTACACAAAAACCACTTTAATTAATAACGTTTTCTGTTGCAACCATATGCAACTAACCTTAAATATTATTTTTAAAAAATCATACAATGTAATGTAAACATAACCTAACAATTTCTAAGTCATAATTTGAATTTTTTTTTTTAAAGGGTATAGTTTTACACAAAAACCACTTTAATTAATAACGTTTTCTGTTGCAACCATATGCAACTAACCTTAAATATTATTTTTAAAAAATCATACAATGTAATGTAAACATAACCTAACAATTTCTAAGTCATAATTTTAATTTTTTTTTTAAGTGGGTATAGTTTACACAAAAACCACTTTAATTAATAACGTTTTCTGTTGCAACCATATGCAACTAACCTTAAATATTATTTTTAAAAAATCATACAATGTAATGTAAACATAACCTAACAATTTCTAAGTCATAATTTTAATTTTTTTTTTTAAAGGGTATAGTTTTACACAAAAACCACTTTGATTAATAACGTTTTCTGTTGCAACCATATGCAACTAACCTTAAATATTATTTTTAAAAAATCATACAATGTAATGTAAACATAACCTAACAATTTCTAAGTCATAATTTTAATTTTTTTTTTTAAAGGGTATAGTTTACACAAAAACCACTTTAATTAATAACGTTTTCTGTTGCAACCATATGCAACTAACCTTAAATATTATTTTTAAAAAATCATACAATGTAATGTAAACATAACCTAACAATTTCTAAGTCATAATTTTAATTTTTTTTTTAAAGGGTATAGTTTTACACAAAAACCACTTTAATTAATAACGTTTTCTGTTGCAACCATATGCAACTAACCTTAAATATTATTTTTAAAAAATCATACAATGTAATGTAAACATAACCTAACAATTTCTAAGTCATAATTTTAATTTTTTTTTTTAAAGGGTATAGTTTTACACAAAAACCACTTTAATTAATAACGTTTTCTGTTGCAACCATATGCAACTAACCTTAAATATTATTTTTAAAAAATCATACAATGTAATGTAAACATAACCTAACAATTTCTAAGTCATAATTTTAATTTTTTTTTTAAGTGGGTATAGTTTTACACAAAAACCACTTTGATTAATAACGTTTTCTGTTGCAACCATATGCAACTAACCTTAAATATTATTTTTAAAAAATCATACAATGTAATGTAAACATAACCTAACAATTTCTAAGTCATAATTTTAATTTTTTTTTTTTAAAGGGTATAGTTTTACACAAAAACCACTTTAATTAATAACGTTTTCTGTTGCAACCATATGCAACTAACCTTAAATATTATTTTTAAAAAATCATACAATGTAATGTAAACATAACCTAACAATTTCTAAGTCATAATTTTAATTTTTTTTTTAAGTGGGTATAGTTTACACAAAAACCACTTTGATTAATAACGTTTTCTGTTGCAACCATATGCAACTAACCTTAAATATTATTTTTAAAAAATCATACAATGTAATGTAAACATAACCTAACAATTTCTAAGTCATAATTTTAATTTTTTTTTTAGAGGGTATAGTACACAAAACCACTTTGATTAATAACGTTTTCTGTGCAACCATATGCAACTAACCTTAAATATTATTTTTAAAAAATCATACAATGTAATGTAAACATAACCTAACAATTTCTAAGTCATAATTTTAATTTTTTTTTTTAAAGGGTATAGTTTTACACAAAAACCACTTTAATTAATAACGTTTTCTGTTGCAACCATATGCAACTAACCTTAAATATTATTTTTAAAAAATCATACAATGTAATGTAAACATAACCTAACAATTTCTAAGTCATAATTTTAATTTTTTTTTTAAGGGTATAGTTTTACACAAAAACCACTTTGATTAATAACGTTTTCTGTTGCAACCATATGCAACTAACCTTAAATATTATTTTTAAAAAATCATACAATGTAATGTAAACATAACCTAACAATTTCTAAGTCATAATTTGAATTTTTTTTTTTTAAAGGGTATAGTTTTACACAAAAACCACTTTGATTAATAACGTTTTCTGTTGCAACCATATGCAACTAACCTTAAATATTATTTTTAAAAAATCATACAATGTAATGTAAACATAACCTAACAATTTCTAAGTCATAATTTTAATTTTTTTTTTTTAAGGGTATATTTACACAAAAACCACTTTGTTAATAACGTTTTCTGTGCAAACATATGCAACTAACCTTAAATATTATTTTTAAAAAATCATACAATGTAATGTAAACATAACCTAACAATTTCTAAGTCATAATTTGAATTTTTTTTTTTAAAGGGTATAGTTTTACACAAAAACCACTTTAATTAATAACGTTTTCTGTTGCAACCATATGCAACTAACCTTAAATATTATTTTTAAAAAATCATACAATGTAATGTAAACATAACCTAACAATTTCTAAGTCATAATTTGAATTTTTTTTTTTAAAGGGTATAGTTTTACACAAAAACCACTTTAATTAATAACGTTTTCTGTTGCAACCATATGCAACTAACCTTAAATATTATTTTTAAAAAATCATACAATGTAATGTAAACATAACCTAACAATTTCTAAGTCATAATTTAATTTTTTTTTTAAGTGGGTATAGTTTTACACAAAAACCACTTTGATTAATAACGTTTTCTGTTGCAACCATATGCAACTAACCTTAAATATTATTTTTAAAAAATCATACAATGTAATGTAAACATAACCTAACAATTTCTAAGTCATAATTTTAATTTTTTTTTTTTAAAGGGTATAGTTTTACACAAAAACCACTTTAATTAATAACGTTTTCTGTTGCAACCATATGCAACTAACCTTAAATATTATTTTTAAAAAATCATACAATGTAATGTAAACATAACCTAACAATTTCTAAGTCATAATTTTAATTTTTTTTTTTAAGGGGTATAGTTTTACACAAAAACCACTTTAATTAATAACGTTTTCTGTTGCAACCATATGCAACTAACCTTAAATATTATTTTTAAAAAATCATACAATGTAATGTAAACATAACCTAACAATTTCTAAGTCATAATTTGAATTTTTTTTTTTAAAGGGTATAGTTTTACACAAAAACCACTTTAATTAATAACGTTTTCTGTTGCAACCATATGCAACTAACCTTAAATATTATTTTTAAAAATCATACAATGTAATGTAAACATAACCTAACAATTTCTAAGTCATAATTTTAATTTTTTTTTTAAGTGGGTATAGGATTACACAAAAACCACTTTGATTAATAACGTTTTCTGTTGCAACCATATGCAACTAACCTTAAATATTATTTTTAAAAAATCATACAATGTAATGTAAACATAACCTAACAATTTCTAAGTCATAATTTTAATTTTTTTTTTAAAGGGTATAGTTTTACACAAAAACCACTTTAATTAATAACGTTTTCTGTTGCAACCATATGCAACTAACCTTAAATATTATTTTTAAAAAATCATACAATGTAATGTAAACATAACCTAACAATTTCTAAGTCATAATTTTAATTTTTTTTTTAAGTGGGTATAGGATTACACAAAAACCACTTTGATTAATAACGTTTTCTGTTGCAACCATATGCAACTAACCTTAAATATTATTTTTAAAAAATCATACAATGTAATGTAAACATAACCTAACAATTTCTAAGTCATAATTTTAATTTTTTTTTTTTAAAGGGTATAGTTTTACACAAAAACCACTTTAATTAATAACGTTTTCTGTTGCAACCATATGCAACTAACCTTAAATATTATTTTAAAAAATCATACAATGTAATGTAAACATAACCTAACAATTTCTAAGTCATAATTTTAATTTTTTTTTAAGTGGGTATAGTTTTACACAAAAACCACTTTGATTAATAACGTTTTCTGTTGCAACCATATGCAACTAACCTTAAATATTATTTTTAAAAAATCATACAATGTAATGTAAACATAACCTAACAATTTCTAAGTCATAATTTTAATTTTTTTTTTTTAGAGGGTATAATTTACACAAAACCCACTTTGATTAATAACGTTTTCTTGTGCAAAGATATGCAACTAACCTTAAATATTATTTTTAAAAAATCATACAATGTAATGTAAACATAACCTAACAATTTCTAAGTCATAATTTTAATTTTTTTTTTTTAAAGGGTATAGTTTTACACAAAAACCACTTTAATTAATAACGTTTTCTGTTGCAACCATATGCAACTAACCTTAAATATTATTTTTAAAAAATCATACAATGTAATGTAAACATAACCTAACAATTTCTAAGTCATAATTTTAATTTTTTTTTAAGTGGGTATAGGATTACACAAAAACCACTTTGATTAATAACGTTTTCTGTTGCAACCATATGCAACTAACCTTAAATATTATTTTTAAAAAATCATACAATGTAATGTAAACATAACCTAACAATTTCTAAGTCATAATTTTAATTTTTTTTTTTTAAAGGGTATAGTTTTACACAAAAACCACTTTGATTAATAACGTTTTCTGTTGCAACATATGCAACTAACCTTAAATATTATTTTTAAAAAATCATACAATGTAATGTAAACATAACCTAACAATTTCTAAGTCATAATTTTAATTTTTTTTTTTTAGAGGGTATAGTTACACAAAAACCACTTTGATTAATAACGTTTTCTGTGCAACCATATGCAACTAACCTTAAATATTATTTTTAAAAAATCATACAATGTAATGTAAACATAACCTAACAATTTCTAAGTCATAATTTGAATTTTTTTTTTTAAAGGGTATAGTTTTACACAAAAACCACTTTAATTAATAACGTTTTCTGTTGCAACCATATGCAACTAACCTTAAATATTATTTTTAAAAAATCATACAATGTAATGTAAACATAACCTAACAATTTCTAAGTCATAATTTTAATTTTTTTTTTTAAAGGGTATAGTTTTACACAAAAACCACTTTAATTAATAACGTTTTCTGTTGCAACCATATGCAACTAACCTTAAATATTATTTTTAAAAAATCATACAATGTAATGTAAACATAACCTAACAATTTCTAAGTCATAATTTTAATTTTTTTTTTAAGTGGGTATAGTTTTACACAAAAACCACTTTGATTAATAACGTTTTCTGTTGCAACCATATGCAACTAACCTTAAATATTATTTTTAAAAAATCATACAATGTAATGTAAACATAACCTAACAATTTCTAAGTCATAATTTGAATTTTTTTTTTTTTAAGGGTATAGTTTTACACAAAAACCACTTTAATTAATAACGTTTTCTGTTGCAACCATATGCAACTAACCTTAAATATTATTTTTAAAAAATCATACAATGTAATGTAAACATAACCTAACAATTTCTAAGTCATAATTTTAATTTTTTTTTTTGGGTATAGGTTTACACAAAAACCACTTTGATTAATAACGTTTTCTGTTGCAACCATATGCAACTAACCTTAAATATTATTTTTAAAAAATCATACAATGTAATGTAAACATAACCTAACAATTTCTAAGTCATAATTTTAATTTTTTTTTTTTAGAGGGTATAATTTACACAAAAACCACTTTGTTTAATAACGTTTTCTTGTTGCAAATATTGCAACTAACCTTAAATATTATTTTTAAAAAATCATACAATGTAATGTAAACATAACCTAACAATTTCTAAGTCATAATTTGAATTTTTTTTTTTAAGGGTATAGTTTTACACAAAAACCACTTTAATTAATAACGTTTTCTGTTGCAACCATATGCAACTAACCTTAAATATTATTTTTAAAAAATCATACAATGTAATGTAAACATAACCTAACAATTTCTAAGTCATAATTTTAATTTTTTTTTTAAGTGGGTATAGTTTTACACAAAAACCACTTTGATTAATAACGTTTTCTGTTGCAACCATATGCAACTAACCTTAAATATTATTTTTAAAAAATCATACAATGTAATGTAAACATAACCTAACAATTTCTAAGTCATAATTTTAATTTTTTTTTTAAAGGGTATAGTTTACACAAAAACCACTTTGATTAATAACGTTTTCTGTTGCAACCATATGCAACTAACCTTAAATATTATTTTTAAAAAATCATACAATGTAATGTAAACATAACCTAACAATTTCTAAGTCATAATTTTAATTTTTTTTTTTTAGAGGGTAATAATGTACACAAACCCACTTTGATTAATAACGTTTATTGTGCAAAGATATGCAACTAACCTTAAATATTATTTTTAAAAAATCATACAATGTAATGTAAACATAACCTAACAATTTCTAAGTCATAATTTGAATTTTTTTTTTTTAAAGGGTATAGTTTTACACAAAAACCACTTTAATTAATAACGTTTTCTGTTGCAATCATATGCAACTAACCTTAATATTATTTTTAAAAAATCATACAATGTAATGTAAACATAACCTAACAATTTCTAAGTCATAATTTTAATTTTTTTTTTAAGTGGGTATAGGATTACACAAAAACCACTTTGATTAATAACGTTTTCTGTTGCAACCATATGCAACTAACCTTAAATATTATTTTTAAAAAATCATACAATGTAATGTAAACATAACCTAACAATTTCTAAGTCATAATTTTAATTTTTTTTTTTTAAAGGGTATAGTTTTACACAAAAACCACTTTAATTAATAACGTTTTCTGTTGCAACATATGCAACTAACCTTAAATATTATTTTTAAAAAATCATACAATGTAATGTAAACATAACCTAACAATTTCTAAGTCATAATTTTAATTTTTTTTTTAAGTGGGTATAGTTTTACACAAAAACCACTTTAATTAATAACGTTTTCTGTTGCAACCATATGCAACTAACCTTAAATATTATTTTTAAAAAATCATACAATGTAATGTAAACATAACCTAACAATTTCTAAGTCATAATTTTAATTTTTTTTTTAAGTGGGTATAGTTTTACACAAAAACCACTTTAATTAATAACGTTTTCTGTTGCAACCATATGCAACTAACCTTAAATATTATTTTTAAAAAATCATACAATGTAATGTAAACATAACCTAACAATTTCTAAGTCATAATTTTAATTTTTTTTTTAAAGGGTATAGTTTTACACAAAAACCACTTTAATTAATAACGTTTTCTGTTGCAACCATATGCAACTAACCTTAAATATTATTTTTAAAAAATCATACAATGTAATGTAAACATAACCTAACAATTTCTAAGTCATAATTTTAATTTTTTTTTTTAAAGGGTATAGTTTTACACAAAAACCACTTTAATTAATAACGTTTTCTGTTGCAACCATATGCAACTAACCTTAATATTATTTTTAAAAAATCATACAATGTAATGTAAACATAACCTAACAATTTCTAAGTCATAATTTTAATTTTTTTTTTAAGTGGGTATAGGATTACACAAAAACCACTTTGATTAATAACGTTTTCTGTTGCAACCATATGCAACTAACCTTAAATATTATTTTTAAAAAATCATACAATGTAATGTAAACATAACCTAACAATTTCTAAGTCATAATTTTAATTTTTTTTTTTTAAGGGTATAGTTTTACACAAAAACCACTTTAATTAATAACGTTTTCTGTTGCAACCATATGCAACTAACCTTAAATATTATTTTTAAAAAATCATACAATGTAATGTAAACATAACCTAACAATTTCTAAGTCATAATTTTAATTTTTTTTTTAAGTGGGTATAGTTTTACACAAAAACCACTTTGATTAATAACGTTTTCTGTTGCAACCATATGCAACTAACCTTAAATATTATTTTTAAAAAATCATACAATGTAATGTAAACATAACCTAACAATTTCTAAGTCATAATTTGAATTTTTTTTTTTAAAGGGTATAGTTTTACACAAAAACCACTTTAATTAATAACGTTTTCTGTTGCAACCATATGCAACTAACCTTAAATATTATTTTTAAAAAATCATACAATGTAATGTAAACATAACCTAACAATTTCTAAGTCATAATTTTAATTTTTTTTTTAAGTGGGTATAGTTTACACAAAAACCACTTTGATTAATAACGTTTTCTGTTGCAACCATATGCAACTAACCTTAAATATTATTTTTAAAAAATCATTAATGTAATGTAAACATAACCTAACAATTTCTAAGTCATAATTTTAATTTTTTTTTTTTAGAGGGTATAATGTACACAAACCCCACTTTGTTTAATAACGTTTTATTGTGCAAAGATTTGCAACTAACCTTAAATATTATTTTTAAAAAATCATACAATGTAATGTAAACATAACCTAACAATTTCTAAGTCATAATTTGAATTTTTTTTTTTAAAGGGTATAGTTTTACACAAAAACCACTTTAATTAATAACGTTTTCTGTTGCAATCATATGCAACTAACCTTAAATATTATTTTTAAAAAATCATACAATGTAATGTAAACATAACCTAACAATTTCTAAGTCATAATTTTAATTTTTTTTTTAAGTGGGTATAGGATTACACAAAAACCACTTTGATTAATAACGTTTTCTGTTGCAACCATATGCAACTAACCTTAAATATTATTTTTAAAAAATCATACAATGTAATGTAAACATAACCTAACAATTTCTAAGTCATAATTTTAATTTTTTTTTTTTAAAGGGTATAGTTTTACACAAAAACCACTTTAATTAATAACGTTTTCTGTTGCAACAATATGCAACTAACCTTAAATATTATTTTTAAAAAATCATACAATGTAATGTAAACATAACCTAACAATTTCTAAGTCATAATTTTAATTTTTTTTTTAAGGGTATAGTTTTACACAAAAACCACTTTATTAATAACGTTTTCTGTTGCAACCATATGCAACTAACCTTAAATATTATTTTTAAAAAATCATACAATGTAATGTAAACATAACCTAACAATTTCTAAGTCATAATTTTAATTTTTTTTTTAAAGGGTATAGTTTTACACAAAAACCACTTTATTAATAACGTTTTCTGTTGCAACCATATGCAACTAACCTTAAATATTATTTTTAAAAAATCATACAATGTAATGTAAACATAACCTAACAATTTCTAAGTCATAATTTGAATTTTTTTTTTTAAAGGGTATAGTTTTACACAAAAACCACTTTAATTAATAACGTTTTCTGTTGCAACCATATGCAACTAACCTTAAATATTATTTTTAAAAAATCATACAATGTAATGTAAACATAACCTAACAATTTCTAAGTCATAATTTGAATTTTTTTTTTAAAGGGTATAGTTTTACACAAAAACCACTTTAATTAATAACGTTTTCTGTTGCAACCATATGCAACTAACCTTAATTATTTTTAAAAAATCATACAATGTAATGTAAACATAACCTAACAATTTCTAAGTCATAATTTTAATTTTTTTTTTAAGTGGGTATAGGATTACACAAAAACCACTTTGATTAATAACGTTTTCTGTTGCAACCATATGCAACTAACCTTAAATATTATTTTTAAAAAATCATACAATGTAATGTAAACATAACCTAACAATTTCTAAGTCATAATTTGAATTTTTTTTTTTAAAGGGTATAGTTTTACACAAAAACCACTTTAATTAATAACGTTTTCTGTTGCAACATATGCAACTAACCTTAAATATTATTTTTAAAAATCATACAATGTAATGTAAACATAACCTAACAATTTCTAAGTCATAATTTTAATTTTTTTTTTAAGTGGGTATAGTTTTACACAAAAACCACTTTATTAATAACGTTTTCTGTTGCAACCATATGCAACTAACCTTAAATATTATTTTTAAAAAATCATACAATGTAATGTAAACATAACCTAACAATTTCTAAGTCATAATTTGAATTTTTTTTTTTTAAGGGTATAGTTTTACACAAAAACCACTTTAATTAATAACGTTTTCTGTTGCAACCATATGCAACTAACCTTAAATATTATTTTTAAAAAATCATACAATGTAATGTAAACATAACCTAACAATTTCTAAGTCATAATTTTAATTTTTTTTTTAAGTGGGTATAGGATTACACAAAAACCACTTTGATTAATAACGTTTTCTGTTGCAACCATATGCAACTAACCTTAAATATTATTTTTAAAAAATCATACAATGTAATGTAAACATAACCTAACAATTTCTAAGTCATAATTTGAATTTTTTTTTTTTAAAGGGTATAGTTTTACACAAAAACCACTTTAATTAATAACGTTTTCTGTTGCAACCATATGCAACTAACCTTAAATATTATTTTTAAAAAATCATACAATGTAATGTAAACATAACCTAACAATTTCTAAGTCATAATTTTAATTTTTTTTTTTAAGTGGGTATAGTTTTACACAAAAACCACTTTGATTAATAACGTTTTCTGTTGCAACCATATGCAACTAACCTTAAATATTATTTTTAAAAAATCATACAATGTAATGTAAACATAACCTAACAATTTCTAAGTCATAATTTTAATTTTTTTTTTTTAGAGGGTATAATGTACACAAAAACCACTTTGATTAATAACGTTTTCTTGTGCAACCATATGCAACTAACCTTAAATATTATTTTTAAAAAATCATACAATGTAATGTAAACATAACCTAACAATTTCTAAGTCATAATTTTAATTTTTTTTTAAAGGGTATAGTTTTACACAAAAACCACTTTAATTAATAACGTTTTCTGTTGCAACCATATGCAACTAACCTTAAATATTATTTTTAAAAAATCATACAATGTAATGTAAACATAACCTAACAATTTCTAAGTCATAATTTTAATTTTTTTTTTAAGTGGGTATAGGATTACACAAAAACCACTTTGATTAATAACGTTTTCTGTTGCAACCATATGCAACTAACCTTAAATATTATTTTTAAAAAATCATACAATGTAATGTAAACATAACCTAACAATTTCTAAGTCATAATTTGAATTTTTTTTTTTAAAGGGTATAGTTTTACACAAAAACCACTTTAATTAATAACGTTTTCTGTTGCAACCATATGCAACTAACCTTAAATATTATTTTTAAAAAATCATACAATGTAATGTAAACATAACCTAACAATTTCTAAGTCATAATTTTAATTTTTTTTTTAAGTGGGTATAGGTTTTACACAAAAACCACTTTGATTAATAACGTTTTCTGTTGCAACCATATGCAACTAACCTTAAATATTATTTTTAAAAAATCATACAATGTAATGTAAACATAACCTAACAATTTCTAAGTCATAATTTTAATTTTTTTTTTTTAAAGGGTATAGTTTTACACAAAAACCACTTTAATTAATAACGTTTTCTGTTGCAACATATGCAACTAACCTTAAATATTATTTTTAAAAAATCATACAATGTAATGTAAACATAACCTAACAATTTCTAAGTCATAATTTAATTTTTTTTTTAAAGTGGGTATAGGATTACACAAAAACCACTTTGATTAATAACGTTTTCTGTTGCAACCATATGCAACTAACCTTAAATATTATTTTTAAAAAATCATACAATGTAATGTAAACATAACCTAACAATTTCTAAGTCATAATTTTAATTTTTTTTTTTTAGAGGGTAATAATGTACACTAACCCCACTTTGTTTAATAACGATTTTTGTGCAAAGATTTGCAACTAACCTTAAATATTATTTTTAAAAAATCATACAATGTAATGTTAACATAACCTTACAATTTTTAAGTCATAATTTTAATTTTTTTTTTTTAAAGGGTATAGTTTTACACAAAAACCACTTTAATTAATAACGTATTCTGTTGCAACCATATGCAACTAACCTTAAATATTATTTTTAAAAAATCATACCATGTAATGTAAACATAACCTAACAATTTCTAAGTCATAGTTTTAATTTTTTTTTTAAGTGGGTATAGTTTACACAAAAACCACTTTGATTAATAACGTTTTCTGTTGCAACCATATGCAACTAACCTTAAATATTATTTTTAAAAAATCATACAATGTAATGTAAACATAACCTAACAATTTCTAAGTCATAATTTGAATTTTTTTTTTTTAAAGGGTATAGTTTTACACAAAAACCACTTTGATTAATAACGTTTTCTGTTGCAACCATATGCAACTAACCTTAAATATTATTTTTAAAAAATCATACAATGTAATGTAAACATAACCTAACAATTTCTAAGTCATAATTTTAATTTTTTTTTTTTAGAGGGTATAATGTACACAAAAACCACTTTGTTTAATAACGTTTTTGTGCAAAGATATGCAACTAACCTTAAATATAATTTTTTAAAAATCATACAATGTAATGTAAACATAACCTAACAATTTCTAAGTCATAATTTGAATTTTTTTTTTTAAAGGGTATAGTTTTACACAAAAACCACTTTAATTAATAACGTTTTCTGTTGCAACCATATGCAACTAACCTTAAATATTATTTTTAAAAAATCATACAATGTAATGTAAACATAACCTAACAATTTCTAAGTCATAATTTGAATTTTTTTTTTTAAAGGGTATAGTTTTACACAAAAACCACTTTAATTAATAACGTTTTCTGTTGCAACCATATGCAACTAACCTTAAATATTATTTTTAAAAAATCATACAATGTAATGTAAACATAACCTAACAATTTCTAAGTCATAATTTTAATTTTTTTTTTAAGTGGGTATAGTTTTACACAAAAACCACTTTAATTAATAACGTTTTCTGTTGCAACCATATGCAACTAACCTTAAATATTATTTTTAAAAAATCATACAATGTAATGTAAACATAACCTAACAATTTCTAAGTCATAATTTTAATTTTTTTTTTTAAAGGGTATAGTTTTACACAAAAACCACTTTAATTAATAACGTTTTCTGTTGCAACCATATGCAACTAACCTTAAATATTATTTTTAAAAATCATACAATGTAATGTAAACATAACCTAACAATTTCTAAGTCATAATTTTAATTTTTTTTTTTAGTGGGTATAGTTTTCACAAAAACACTTTGATTAATAACGTTTTCTGTTGCAACCATATGCAACTAACCTTAAATATTATTTTTAAAAAATCATACAATGTAATGTAAACATAACCTAACAATTTCTAAGTCATAATTTTAATTTTTTTTTTAAGTGGTATAGGATTACACAAAAACCACTTTGATTAATAACGTTTTCTGTTGCAACCATATGCAACTAACCTTAAATATATTTTTAAAAAATCATACAATGTAATGTAAACATAACCTAACAATTTCTAAGTCATAATTTTAATTTTTTTTTTTAGTGTATAGTTTTACACAAAAACCACTTTGATTAATAACGTTTTCTGTTGCAACCATATGCAACTAACCTTAATATTATTTTTAAAAAATCATACAATGTAATGTAAACATAACCTAACAATTTCTAAGTCATAATTTTAATTTTTTTTTTAAGTGGGTATAGGATTACACAAAAACCACTTTGATTAATAACGTTTTCTGTTGCAACCATATGCAACTAACCTTAAATATTATTTTTAAAAAATCATACAATGTAATGTAAACATAACCTAACAATTTCTAAGTCATAATTTTAATTTTTTTTTTTTAAGGGTATAGTTTTACACAAAAACCACTTTAATTAATAACGTTTTCTGTGCAACAATATGCAACTAACCTTAAATATTATTTTTAAAAAATCATACAATGTAATGTAAACATAACCTAACAATTTCTAAGTCATAATTTTAATTTTTTTTTTAGTGGGTATAGTTTTACACAAAAACCACTTTGATTAATAACGTTTTCTGTTGCAACCATATGCAACTAACCTTAAATATTATTTTTAAAAAATCATACAATGTAATGTAAACATAACCTAACAATTTCTAAGTCATAATTTTAATTTTTTTTTTTTAGAGGGTATAATGTACACAAAAACCCCACTTTGATTAATAACGATTTTCTTGTGCAAAGATTTTGCAACTAACCTTAAATATTATTTTTAAAAAATCATACAATGTAATGTAAACATAACCTAACAATTTCTAAGTCATAATTTTAATTTTTTTTTTTAAAGGGTATAGTTTTACACAAAAACCACTTTAATTAATAACGTTTTCTGTTGCAACCATATGCAACTAACCTTAAATATTATTTTTAAAAATCATACAATGTAATGTAAACATAACCTAACAATTTCTAAGTCATAATTTTAATTTTTTTTTTAAAGTGGGTATAGGATTACACAAAAACCACTTTGATTAATAACGTTTTCTGTTGCAACCATATGCAACTAACCTTAAATATTATTTTTAAAAAATCATACAATGTAATGTAAACATAACCTAACAATTTCTAAGTCATAATTTGAATTTTTTTTTTTTAAAGGTATAGTTTTACACAAAAACCACTTTGATTAATAACGTTTTCTGTTGCAACCATATGCAACTAACCTTAAATATTATTTTTAAAAAATCATACAATGTAATGTAAACATAACCTAACAATTTCTAAGTCATAATTTTAATTTTTTTTTTTTAGAGGGTAATAATGTTACACAAACCCACTTTGTTTAATAACGTTTCTTGTGAAAGATTTTGCAACTAACCTTAAATATAATTTTTAAAAAATCATACAATGTAATGTAAACATAACCTAACAATTTCTAAGTCATAATTTGAATTTTTTTTTTTAAAGGGTATAGTTTTACACAAAACCACTTTAATTAATAACGTTTTCTGTTGCAATCATATGCAACTAACCTTAAATATTATTTTTAAAAAATCATACAATGTAATGTAAACATAACCTAACAATTTCTAAGTCATAATTTGAATTTTTTTTTTTAAAGGGTATAGTTTTACACAAAAACCACTTTAATTAATAACGTTTTCTGGTGCAACATATGCAACTAACCTTAAATATTATTTTTAAAAAATCATACAATGTAATGTAAACATAACCTAACAATTTCTAAGTCATAATTTTAATTTTTTTTTTTAAGTGGGTATAGTTTTACACAAAAACCACTTTGATTAATAACGTTTTCTGTTGCAACCATATGCAACTAACCTTAAATATTATTTTTAAAAATCATACAATGTAATGTAAACATAACCTAACAATTTCTAAGTCATAATTTGAATTTTTTTTTTTTAAGGGTATAGTTTACACAAAAACCACTTTAATTAATAACGTTTTCTGTTGCAATCATATGCAACTAACCTTAAATATTATTTTTAAAAAATCATACAATGTAATGTAAACATAACCTAACAATTTCTAAGTCATAATTTTAATTTTTTTTTTAGTGTATAGTTTTACACAAAAACCACTTTGATTAATAACGTTTTCTGTTGCAACCATATGCAACTAACCTTAAATATTATTTTTAAAAATCATACAATGTAATGTAAACATAACCTAACAATTTCTAAGTCATAATTTTAATTTTTTTTTTTTTAGAGGTAATATGTACACAAACCCCACTTTGTTTAATAACGATTTCTGTGCAAAGATTTGCAACTAACCTTAAATATTATTTTTAAAAAATCATACAATGTAATGTAAACATAACCTAACAATTTCTAAGTCATAATTTGAATTTTTTTTTTTAAAGGGTATAGTTTTACACAAAAACCACTTTAATTAATAACGTTTTCTGTTGCAACATATGCAACTAACCTTAAAATATTATTTTTAAAAAATCATACAATGTAATGTAAACATAACCTAACAATTTCTAAGTCATAATTTAATTTTTTTTTTTAAGTGGGTTAGTTTACACAAAAACCACTTTGATTAATAACGTTTTCTGTTGCAACATATGCAACTAACCTTAAATATTATTTTTAAAAATCATACAATGTAATGTAAACATAACCTAACAATTTCTAAGTCATAATTTTAATTTTTTTTTTTGTGGGTATAGTTTTCACAAAAAACACTTTGATTAATAACGTTTTCTGTTGCAACCATATGCAACTAACCTTAAATATTATTTTTAAAAAATCATTAATGTAATGTAAACATAACCTAACAATTTCTAAGTCATAATTTAATTTTTTTTTTTTAGAGGGTAATATGTACACAAACCCCACTGTTTAATAACGTTTTCTGTGCAAAGATATGCAACTAACCTTAAATATTATTTTTAAAAAATCATACAATGTAATGTAAACATAACCTAACAATTTCTAAGTCATAATTTGAATTTTATTTTTTTTAAAGGGTATAGTTTTACACAAAAACCACTTTAATTAATAACGTTTTCTGTTGCAACATATGCAACTAACCTTAATATTATTTTTAAAAAATCATACAATGTAATGTAAACATAACCTAACAATTTCTAAGTCATAATTTTAATTTTTTTTTTAAGTGGGTATAGGATTACACAAAACCACTTTGATTAATAACGTTTTCTGTTGCAACCATATGCAACTAACCTTAAATATTATTTTTAAAAAATCATACAATGTAATGTAAACATAACCTAACAATTTCTAAGTCATAATTTTAATTTTTTTTTTTTAAAGGGTATAGTTTTACACAAAAACCACTTTAATTAATAACGTTTTCTGTTGCAACCATATGCAACTAACCTTAAATATTATTTTAAAAAATCATACAATGTAATGTAAACATAACCTAACAATTTCTAAGTCATAATTTTAATTTTTTTTTTAAAAGGGTATAGTTTTACACAAAAACCACTTTATTAATAACGTTTTCTGTTGCAACATATGCAACTAACCTTAAATATTATTTTTAAAAATCATACATGTAATGTAAACATAACCTAACAATTTCTAAGTCATAATTTTAATTTTTTTTTTTAAAGGGTATAGTTTTACACAAAAACCACTTTAATTAATAACGTTTTCTGTTGCAACCATATGCAACTAACCTTAATATTATTTTTAAAAAATCATACAATGTAATGTAAACATAACCTAACAATTTCTAAGTCATAATTTTAATTTTTTTTTTAAGTGGGTATAGTTTTACACAAAAACCACTTTAATTAATAACGTTTTCTGTTGCAACCATATGCAACTAACCTTAAATATTTTTTAAAAAATCATACAATGTAATGTAAACATAACCTAACAATTTCTAAGTCATAATTTGAATTTTTTTTTTAAAGGGTATAGTTTTACACAAAACCACTTTAATTAATAACGTTTTCTGTTGCAACCATATGCAACTAACCTTAAATATTATTTTTTAAAAATCATACAATGTAATGTAAACATAACCTAACAATTTCTAAGTCATAATTTTAATTTTTTTTTTTTAGAGGGTATAATGTACACAAACCCCACTTTGATTAATAACGTTTTATTGTGCAAAGATATGCAACTAACCTTAAATATTATTTTTAAAAATCATACAATGTAATGTAAACATAACCTAACAATTTCTAAGTCATAATTTTAATTTTTTTTTTTAAGTGGGTATAGTTTTACACAAAAACCACTTTAATTAATAACGTTTTCTGTTGCAACCATATGCAACTAACCTTAAATATTATTTTTAAAAAATCATACAATGTAATGTAAACATAACCTAACAATTTCTAAGTCATAATTTTAATTTTTTTTTTAATGGGTATAGGTTTACACAAAAACCACTTTGATTAATAACGTTTCTGTTGCAACCATATGCAACTAACCTTAAATATTATTTTTAAAAATCATTTAATGTAATGTAAACATAACCTAACAATTTCTAAGTCATAATTTTAATTTTTTTTTTTAGAGGGTAATAATGTACACAAACCCACTTTGTTTAATAACGTTTTCTGTGCAAAGATATGCAACTAACCTTAAATATTATTTTTAAAAAATCATACAATGTAATGTAAACATAACCTAACAATTTCTAAGTCATAATTTAATTTTTTTTTTAAAGGGTATAGTTTTACACAAAACCCTTTAATTAATTAATAACGTTTTCTGTTGCAACCATATGCAACTAACCTTAAATATTATTTAAAAAATCATACAATGTAATGTAAACATAACCTAACAATTTCTAAGTCATAATTTGAATTTTTTTTTTTTAAAGGTATAGTTTTACACAAAAACCACTTTATTAATAACGTTTTCTGTTGCAACCATATGCAACTAACCTTAAATATTATTTTTAAAAAATCATACAATGTAATGTAAACATAACCTAACAATTTCTAAGTCATAATTTTAATTTTTTTTTTAAGTGGGTATAGGATTACACAAAAACCACTTTGATTAATAACGTTTTCTGTTGCAACATATGCAACTAACCTTAAATATTATTTTAAAAAATCATACAATGTAATGTAAACATAACCTAACAATTTCTAAGTCATAATTTTAATTTTTTTTTTAGTGTTATAGGTTTACACAAAAACCACTTTGATTAATAACGTTTTCTGTTGCAACCATATGCAACTAACCTTAAATATTATTTTTAAAAAATCATTTAATGTAATGTAAACATAACCTAACAATTTCTAAGTCATAATTTTAATTTTTTTTTTTTAGAGGGTAATATGTACACAAACCCCACTTTGTTTAATAACGTTTTATTGTGCAAAGATATGCAACTAACCTTAAATATTATTTTTAAAAATCATACAATGTAATGTAAACATAACCTAACAATTTCTAAGTCATAATTTGAATTTTTTTTTTAAAGGTGTATTTTACACAACAAAACCACTTTAATTAATAACGTTTTCTGTTGCAACATATGCAACTAACCTTAATATTATTTTTAAAAAATCATACAATGTAATGTAAACATAACCTAACAATTTCTAAGTCATAATTTTAATTTTTTTTTTAAGTGGTTATGATTACACAAAACCACTTTGATTAATAACGTTTTCTGTTGCAACCATATGCAACTAACCTTAAATATTATTTTTAAAAAATCATACAATGTAATGTAAACATAACCTAACAATTTCTAAGTCATAATTTGAATTTTTTTTTTTAAGGGTATAGTTTTACACACAAAACCACTTTAATTAATAACGTTTTCTGTTGCAACCATATGCAACTAACCTTAAATATTATTTTTAAAAAATCATACAATGTAATGTAAACATAACCTAACAATTTCTAAGTCATAATTTTAATTTTTTTTTTTTAAAGGGTATAGTTTTACACAAAAACCACTTTAATTAATAACGTTTTCTGTTGCAACCATATGCAACTAACCTTAATATTATTTTTAAAAAATCATACAATGTAATGTAAACATAACCTAACAATTTCTAAGTCATAATTTTAATTTTTTTTTTTTAGAGGGTATAATTTACACAAAACCCACTTTGTTTAATAACGTTTTCTTGTGCAAATATGCAACTAACCTTAAATATTATTTTTAAAAAATCATACAATGTAATGTAAACATAACCTAACAATTTCTAAGTCATAATTTAATTTTTTTTTTTTTAAGGGGTATAGTTTTACACAAAAACCACTTTAATTAATAACGTTTTCTGTTGCAACCATATGCAACTAACCTTAATATTATTTTTAAAAAATCATACAATGTAATGTAAACATAACCTAACAATTTCTAAGT
>NW_021014694.1:0-21213 GCF_003676215.2 Rhopalosiphum maidis
ACAAAAACCACTTTGATTAATAACGTTTTCTGTTGCAACCATATGCAACTAACCTTAAATATTATTTTTAAAAAATCATACAATGTAATGTAAACATAACCTAACAATTTCTAAGTCATAATTTTAATTTTTTTTTTTTAGAGGGTAATAATGTACACAAACCCCACTTTGTTTAATAACGTTTCTTGTGCAAAGATATGCAACTAACCTTAAATATTATTTTTAAAAAATCATACAATGTAATGTAAACATAACCTAACAATTTCTAAGTCATAATTTTAATTTTTTTTTTTTAAAGGTATAGTTTTACACAAAACCACTTTAATTAATAACGTTTTCTGTTGCAACCATATGCAACTAACCTTAAATATTATTTTTAAAAAATCATACAATGTAATGTAAACATAACCTAACAATTTCTAAGTCATAATTTTAATTTTTTTTTTAAGTGGGTATAGATTACACAAAACCCACTTTGATTAATAACGTTTTCTGTTGCAACCATATGCAACTAACCTTAAATATTATTTTTAAAAAATCATACAATGTAATAAACATAACCTAACAATTTCTAAGTCATAATTTGAATTTTTTTTTTTTAAAGGGTATAGTTTTACACAAAACCCACTTTGATTAATAACGTTTTCTGTTGCAACCATATGCAACTAACCTTAAATATTATTTTTAAAAAATCATACAATGTAATGTAAACATAACCTAACAATTTCTAAGTCATAATTTTAATTTTTTTTTTTAAGGGTATAGTTTTACACAAAAACCACTTTAATTAATAACGTTTTCTGTTGCAACCATATGCAACTAACCTTAAATATTATTTTAAAAAATCATACAATGTAATGTAAACATAACCTAACAATTTCTAAGTCATAATTTTAATTTTTTTTTTTAGAGGGTAATAATGTACACAAACCCACTTTGTTAATAATAACGTTTTCTTGTGCAAAATATGCAACTAACCTTAAATATTATTTTAAAAAATCATACAATGTAATGTAAACATAACCTAACAATTTCTAAGTCATAATTTTAATTTTTTTTTTTTAAAGGGTATAGTTTTACACAAAAACCACTTTAATTAATAACGTTTTCTGTTGCAACCATATGCAACTAACCTTAATATTATTTTTAAAAAATCATACAATGTAATGTAAACATAACCTAACAATTTCTAAGTCATAATTTTAAATTTTTTTTTAAGTGGGTATAGTTTACACAAAAACCACTTTGATTAATAACGTTTTCTGTTGCAACCATATGCAACTAACCTTAAATATTATTTTTAAAAAATCATACAATGTAATGTAAACATAACCTAACAATTTCTAAGTCATAATTTTAATTTTTTTTTTTTAAAGGGTATAGTTTTACACAAAACAACCACTTTGATTAATAACGTTTTCTGTTGCAACCATATGCAACTAACCTTAAATATTATTTTTAAAAAATCATACAATGTAATGTAAACATAACCTAACAATTTCTAAGTCATAATTTGAATTTTTTTTTTTTTAAGGGTATAATTTACACAAAAACCACTTTGATTAATAACGTTTTTTGCAAACATATGCAACTAACCTTAAATATTATTTTTAAAAAATCATACAATGTAATGTAAACATAACCTAACAATTTCTAAGTCATAATTTGAATTTTTTTTTTTTAAAGGGTATAGTTTTACACAAAAACCACTTTAATTAATAACGTTTTCTGTTGCAACCATATGCAACTAACCTTAAATATTATTTTTAAAAAATCATACAATGTAATGTAAACATAACCTAACAATTTCTAAGTCATAATTTTAATTTTTTTTTTAGTGGGTATAGTTTTCACAAAAACCACTTTGATTAATAACGTTTTCTGTTGCAACCATATGCAACTAACCTTAAATATTATTTTTAAAAAATCATACAATGTAATAAACATAACCTAACAATTTCTAAGTCATAATTTTAATTTTTTTTTTAAGTGGGTATAGGATTACACAAAAACCACTTTAATTAATAACGTTTTCTGTTGCAACATATGCAACTAACCTTAATATTATTTTTAAAAAATCATACATGTAATGTAAACATAACCTAACAATTTCTAAGTCATAATTTTAATTTTTTTTTTAAGTGGGTATAGGATTACACAAAAACCACTTTGATTAATAACGTTTTCTGTTGCAACCATATGCAACTAACCTTAAATATTATTTTTAAAAAATCATACAATGTAATGTAAACATAACCTAACAATTTCTAAGTCATAATTTAATTTTTTTTTTTTAGAGGGTAATATTACACAAAAACCACTTTGATTAATAACGTTTTTGTGAAACCATATGCAACTAACCTTAAATATTATTTTTAAAAAATCATACAATGTAATGTAAACATAACCTAACAATTTCTAAGTCATAATTTGAATTTTTTTTTAAAGGGTATAGTTTTACACACAAAACCACTTTAATTAATAACGTTTTCTGTTGCAACATATGCAACTAACCTTAAATATTATTTTAAAAATCATACAATGTAATGTAAACATAACCTAACAATTTCTAAGTCATAATTTAATTTTTTTTTTTTAAAGGGTATAGTTTTACACAAAAACCACTTTAATTAATAACGTTTTCTGTTGCAACCATATGCAACTAACCTTAAATATTATTTTTAAAAATCATACAATGTAATGTAAACATAACCTAACAATTTCTAAGTCATAATTTTAATTTTTTTTTTTTAAGGTATAGTTTTATGACACAAAAACCACTTTAATTAATAACGTTTTCTGTTGCAACCATATGCAACTAACCTTAAATATTATTTTTAAAAATCATACAATGTAATGTAAACATAACCTAACAATTTCTAAGTCATAATTTTAATTTTTTTTTTTAGAGGGTATATGTACACAAAAACCCACTTTGATTAATAACGTTTTCTTGTGCAACCATATGCAACTAACCTTAAATATTATTTTTAAAAAATCATACAATGTAATGTAAACATAACCTAACAATTTCTAAGTCATAATTTAATTTTTTTTTTTTTAAAGGGTATAGTTTTACACAAAAACCACTTTAATTAATAACGTTTTCTGTTGCAACCATATGCAACTAACCTAAATATTATTTTTAAAAATCATACAATGTAATGTAAACATAACCTAACAATTTCTAAGTCATAATTTTAATTTTTTTTTTTAAAGGGTATAGTTTACACAAAAACCACTTTGATTAATAACGTTTTCTGTTGCAACATATGCAACTAACCTTAAATATTATTTTTAAAAAATCATACAATGTAATGTAAACATAACCTAACAATTTCTAAGTCATAATTTTAATTTTTTTTTTTAAAGGGTATAGTTTTACACAAAAACCACTTTGATTAATAACGTTTTCTGTTGCAACCATATGCAACTAACCTTAAATATTATTTTTAAAAAATCATACAATGTAATGTAAACATAACCTAACAATTTCTAAGTCATAATTTTAATTTTTTTTTTTTAAAGGGTATAGTTTACACAAAACCCACTTTGTTTAATAACGTTTTTTGTGCAAAGATATGCAACTAACCTTAAATATTATTTTTAAAAAATCATACAATGTAATGTAAACATAACCTAACAATTTCTAAGTCATAATTTGAATTTTTTTTTTTTTAAAGGGTATAGTTTACACAAAACCACTTTAATTAATAACGTTTTCTGTTGCAACCATATGCAACTAACCTTAAATATTATTTTAAAAAATCATACAATGTAATGTAAACATAACCTAACAATTTCTAAGTCATAATTTTAATTTTTTTTTAGTGGGTATAGTTTTACACAAAAACCACTTTGATTAATAACGTTTTCTGTTGCAACCATATGCAACTAACCTTAATATTATTTTTTTAAAAAATCATTTAATGTAATAACATAACCTAACAATTTCTAAGTCATAATTTAATTTTTTTTTTTTAGTGGGTATAGGATTACACAAAAACCACTTTAATTAATAACGTTTTCTGTTGCAACCATATGCAACTAATAATATTATTTTTAAAAAATCATACAATGTAATGTAAACATAACCTAACAATTTCTAAGTCATAATTTTAATTTTTTTTTTAAGTGGGTATAGTTTACACAAAACCACTTTGATTAATAACGTTTTCTGTTGCAACCATATGCAACTAACCTTAAATATTATTTTTAAAAAATCATACAATGTAATGTAAACATAACCTAACAATTTCTAAGTCATAATTTAATTTTTTTTTTTTAGAAGGGTATAATGTACACAAACCCACTTTGTTTAATAACGTTTTTCTTAAACATATGCAACTAACCTTAAATATTATTTTTAAAAAATCATACAATGTAATGTAAACATAACCTAACAATTTCTAAGTCATAATTTTAATTTTTTTTTTTTAAGAGGTATAGTTACACAAACCCACTTTGATTAATAACGTTTTCTTTGCAAAGATATGCAACTAACCTTAATATTATTTTTTAAAAATCATACAATGTAATGTAAACATAACCTAACAATTTCTAAGTCATAATTTGAATTTTTTTTTTAAGGGTATAGTTTTACACAAAAAACACTTTAATTAATAACGTTTTCTGTTGCAATCATATGCAACTAACCTTAAATATTATTTTTAAAAATCATACAATGTAATGTAAACATAACCTAACAATTTCTAAGTCATAATTTTAATTTTTTTTTTTTAAAGGGTATAGTTTTACACAAAAACCACTTTAATTAATAACGTTTTCTGTTGCAACCATATGCAACTAACCTTAATATTATTTTTAAAAAATCATACAATGTAATGTAAACATAACCTAACAATTTCTAAGTCATAATTTTAATTTTTTTTTTTAAGTGGTATAGATTACACAAAACCACTTTGATTAATAACGTTTTCTGTTGCAACCATATGCAACTAACCTTAAATATTATTTTTAAAAAATCATTTAATGTAATGTAAACATAACCTAACAATTTCTAAGTCATAATTTTAATTTTTTTTTTTTTAGAGGGTAATAATTACACAAACCCCACTTTGTTTAATAACGTTTTCTTGTGAAAACATTTGCAACTAACCTTAAATATTTTTTTAAAAAATCATACAATGTAATGTAAACATAACCTAACAATTTCTAAGTCATAATTTGAATTTTTTTTTTTTTAAGGGTATAGTTTTACACAAAAACCACTTTAATTAATAACGTTTTCTGTTGCAATCATATGCAACTAACCTTAATATTATTTTTAAAAAATCATACAATGTAATGTAAACATAACCTAACAATTTCTAAGTCATAATTTTAATTTTTTTTTTTAAGTGGGTTAGATTACACAAAAACCACTTTGATTAATAACGTTTTCTGTTGCAACCATATGCAACTAACCTTAAATATTATTTTTAAAAAATCATACAATGTAATGTAAACATAACCTAACAATTTCTAAGTCATAATTTAATTTTTTTTTTAAGGGTATAGTTTTACACAAAAACCACTTTAATTAATAACGTTTCTGTTGCAACAATATGCAACTAACCTTAAATATTATTTTTAAAAAATCATACAATGTAATGTAAACATAACCTAACAATTTCTAAGTCATAATTTAATTTTTTTTTTAAGTGGGTATAGGATTACACAAAAACCACTTTGATTAATAACGTTTTCTGTTGTTGCAACCATATGCAACTAACCTTAAATATTATTTTTAAAAAATCATACAATGTAATGTAAACATAACCTAACAATTTCTAAGTCATAATTTAATTTTTTTTTTTTTAGAGGGTATAATTTACACAAAAACCACTTTGTTTAATAACGTTTTTTTGTGAAAAGATTTGCAACTAACCTTAAATATTATTTTTAAAAAATCATACAATGTAATGTAAACATAACCTAACAATTTCTAAGTCATAATTTGAATTTTTTTTTTTTAAAGGTATAGTTTTTACACAAAAACCACTTTAATTAATAACGTTTTCTGTTGCAACAATATGCAACTAACCTTAAATATTATTTTTAAAAAAATCATACAATGTAATGTAAACATAACCTAACAATTTCTAAGTCATAATTTTAATTTTTTTTTTTAAAGGGTATAGTTTTACACAAAAACCACTTTAATTAATAACGTTTTCTGTTGCAACCATATGCAACTAACCTTAAATATTATTTTTAAAAAATCATACAATGTAATGTAAACATAACCTAACAATTTCTAAGTCATAATTTTAATTTTTTTTTTAAAGGGTATAGTTTTACACAAAAACCACTTTAATTAATAACGTTTTCTGTTGCAACCATATGCAACTAACCTTAATATTATTTTTAAAAATCATTAATGTAATGTAAACATAACCTAACAATTTCTAAGTCATAATTTTAATTTTTTTTTTTAGAGGGTAATAATGTACACAAACCACTTTGTTTAATAACGTTTTCTTGTGAAACATATGCAACTAACCTTAAATATATATTTTAAAAAATCATACAATGTAATGTAAACATAACCTAACAATTTCTAAGTCATAATTTTAATTTTTTTTTTTTAAAGGGTATAGTTTTACACACAAAACCACTTTAATTAATAACGTTTTCTGTTGCAATCATATGCAACTAACCTTAATATTATTTTTAAAAATCATACAATGTAATGTAAACATAACCTAACAATTTCTAAGTCATAATTTTAATTTTTTTTTTAAGTGGGTATAGTTTACACAAAAACCACTTTGATTAATAACGTTTTCTGTTGCAACCATATGCAACTAACCTTAAATATTATTTTTAAAAAATCATACAATGTAATGTAAACATAACCTAACAATTTCTAAGTCATAATTTGAATTTTTTTTTTTAAAGGGTATAGTTTTACACAAAAACCACTTTGATTAATAACGTTTTCTGTTGCAACCATATGCAACTAACCTTAAATATTATTTTTAAAAAATCATACAATGTAATGTAAACATAACCTAACAATTTCTAAGTCATAATTTTAATTTTTTTTTTTAAAGGGTATAATGTACACAAACCCCACTTTGTTTAATAACGTTTTTTGTGCAAAGATATGCAACTAACCTTAATATAATTTTTAAAAAATCATACAATGTAATGTAAACATAACCTAACAATTTCTAAGTCATAATTTGAATTTTTTTTTTTTTAAAGGGTATAGTTTTACACAAAAACCACTTTAATTAATAACGTTTTCTGTTGCAATCATATGCAACTAACCTTAAATATTATTTTTAAAAAATCATACAATGTAATGTAAACATAACCTAACAATTTCTAAGTCATAATTTTAATTTTTTTTTTAAGTGGTATAGGTTTCACAAAAAACACTTTGATTAATAACGTTTTCTGTTGCAACCATATGCAACTAACCTTAAATATTATTTTTAAAAAATCATACAATGTAATGTAAACATAACCTAACAATTTCTAAGTCATAATTTTAATTTTTTTTTTTAAGTGGGTATAGGATTACACAAAAACCACTTTAATTAATAACGTTTTCTGTTGCAACCATATGCAACTAACCTTAATATATTTTTAAAAAATCATACAATGTAATGTAAACATAACCTAACAATTTCTAAGTCATAATTTTAATTTTTTTTTTTAAGTGGGTTATGTTTACACAAAAACCACTTTGATTAATAACGTTTTCTGTTGCAACCATATGCAACTAACCTTAAATATTATTTTTAAAAAATCATACAATGTAATGTAAACATAACCTAACAATTTCTAAGTCATAATTTTAATTTTTTTTTTTTAGAGGGTATAATTACACAAAACCCACTTTGATTAATAACGTTTTCTTGTGCAAAGATATGCAACTAACCTTAAATATTATTTTTAAAAAATCATACAATGTAATGTAAACATAACCTAACAATTTCTAAGTCATAATTTTAATTTTTTTTTTTAAGAGGGTATAATGTACACAAACCCACTTTGATTAATAACGTTTTCTTGTGCAAAGATATGCAACTAACCTTAAATATTATTTTTAAAAAATCATACAATGTAATGTAAACATAACCTAACAATTTCTAAGTCATAATTTGAATTTTTTTTTTTAAAGGGTATAGTTTTACACAAAAACCACTTTAATTAATAACGTTTTCTGTTGCAACCATATGCAACTAACCTTAATATTATTTTTAAAAAATCATACAATGTAATGTAAACATAACCTAACAATTTCTAAGTCATAATTTTAATTTTTTTTTTTAAAGGGTATAGTTTTACACAAAAACCACTTTAATTAATAACGTTTTCTGTTGCAACCATATGCAACTAACCTTAAATATTATTTTTAAAAAATCATACAATGTAATGTAAACATAACCTAACAATTTCTAAGTCATAATTTTAATTTTTTTTTTAAGTGGGTATAGGATTACACAAAACCACTTTGATTAATAACGTTTTCTGTTGCAACCATATGCAACTAACCTTAAATATTATTTTTAAAAAATCATACAATGTAATGTAAACATAACCTAACAATTTCTAAGTCATAATTTTAATTTTTTTTTTTTAGAGGGTATAATGTACACAACCCACTTTGTTTAATAACGTTTTCTTGTGAAAGATATTGCAACTAACCTTAAATATATTTTTAAAAAATCATACAATGTAATGTAAACATAACCTAACAATTTCTAAGTCATAATTTTAATTTTTTTTTTTTAGAGGGTATAGTTTACACAAAACCACTTTTTAATAACGTTTTTTGTGCAACATATGCAACTAACCTTAAATATTATTTTTAAAAATCATACAATGTAATGTAAACATAACCTAACAATTTCTAAGTCATAATTTTAATTTTTTTTTTTAGAGGGTATAATTACACAAACCACTTTGTTTAATAACGTTTTTGTTGCAAAGATATGCAACTAACCTTAAATATTATTTTTAAAAAATCATACAATGTAATGTAAACATAACCTAACAATTTCTAAGTCATAATTTTAATTTTTTTTTTTTAAAGGGTATAGTTTTACACAAAAACCACTTTAATTAATAACGTTTTCTGTTGCAACCATATGCAACTAACCTTAATATTATTTTTAAAAAATCATACAATGTAATGTAAACATAACCTAACAATTTCTAAGTCATAATTTTAATTTTTTTTTTAAGTGGTATAGGATTACACAAAACCACTTTGATTAATAACGTTTTCTGTTGCAACCATATGCAACTAACCTTAAATATTATTTTTAAAAAATCATACAATGTAATGTAAACATAACCTAACAATTTCTAAGTCATAATTTTAATTTTTTTTTTAAGTGGGTTAGGATTACACAAAAACCACTTTGATTAATAACGTTTTCTGTTGCAACCATATGCAACTAACCTTAAATATTATTTTTAAAAAATCATACAATGTAATGTAAACATAACCTAACAATTTCTAAGTCATAATTTGAATTTTTTTTTTTAAAGGGTATAGTTTTACACAAAAACCACTTTAATTAATAACGTTTTCTGTTGCAACATATGCAACTAACCTTAAATATTATTTTTAAAAAATCATACAATGTAATGTAAACATAACCTAACAATTTCTAAGTCATAATTTTAATTTTTTTTTTAAGTGGGTATAGGATTTACACAAAAACCACTTTGATTAATAACGTTTTCTGTTGCAACCATATGCAACTAACCTTAAATATTATTTTTAAAAAATCATACAATGTAATGTAAACATAACCTAACAATTTCTAAGTCATAATTTTAATTTTTTTTTTTTAGAGGGTATAATGTACACAAACCCCACTTTGATTAATAACGTTTTTGTGCAAAGATTTGCAACTAACCTTAAATATTATTTTTAAAAAATCATACAATGTAATGTAAACATAACCTAACAATTTCTAAGTCATAATTTGAATTTTTTTTTTTAAAGGGTATAGTTTTACACAAAACCACTTTAATTAATAACGTTTTCTGTTGCAACCATATGCAACTAACCTTAAATATTATTTTTAAAAAATCATACAATGTAATGTAAACATAACCTAACAATTTCTAAGTCATAATTTTAATTTTTTTTTTTAAAGGGTATAGTTTTACACAAAAACCACTTTAATTAATAACGTTTTCTGTTGCAACCATATGCAACTAACCTTAAATATTATTTTTAAAAAATCATACAATGTAATGTAAACATAACCTAACAATTTCTAAGTCATAATTTTAATTTTTTTTTTAAGTGGGTATAGGATTACACAAAAACCACTTTGATTAATAACGTTTTCTGTTGCAACCATATGCAACTAACCTTAAATATTATTTTTAAAAAATCATACAATGTAATGTAAACATAACCTAACAATTTCTAAGTCATAATTTTAATTTTTTTTTTTAGAGGGTAATAATGTACACAAACCCCACTTTGTTTAATAACGATTTATTGTGAAAGATTTGCAACTAACCTTAAATATAATTTTTAAAAAATCATACAATGTAATGTAAACATAACCTAACAATTTCTAAGTCATAATTTGAATTTTTTTTTTTTAAAGGGTATAGTTTTACACAAAAACCACTTTAATTAATAACGTTTTCTGTTGCAATCATATGCAACTAACCTTAAATATTATTTTTAAAAAATCATACAATGTAATGTAAACATAACCTAACAATTTCTAAGTCATAATTTTAATTTTTTTTTTAAGTGGGTATAGGATTACACAAAAACCACTTTGATTAATAACGTTTTCTGTTGCAACCATATGCAACTAACCTTAAATATTATTTTTAAAAAATCATACAATGTAATGTAAACATAACCTAACAATTTCTAAGTCATAATTTTAATTTTTTTTTTTAAGGGTATAGTTTTACACAAAAACCACTTTAATTAATAACGTTTTCTGTTGCAACCATATGCAACTAACCTTAAATATTATTTTTAAAAATCATTTAATGTAATGTAAACATAACCTAACAATTTCTAAGTCATAATTTTAATTTTTTTTTTTAGAGGGTAATAAGTACACAAACCCCACTTTGTTTAATAACGATTTCTTGTGCAAAGATTTTGCAACTAACCTTAAATATAATTTTTAAAAATCATACAATGTAATGTAAACATAACCTAACAATTTCTAAGTCATAATTTGAATTTTTTTTTTTAAAGGGTATAGTTTTACACAAAAACCACTTTAATTAATAACGTTTTCTGTTGCAACCATATGCAACTAACCTTAATATTATTTTTAAAAAATCATACAATGTAATGTAAACATAACCTAACAATTTCTAAGTCATAATTTTAATTTTTTTTTTAAGTGGGTATAGGATTACACAAAAACCACTTTGATTAATAACGTTTTCTGTTGCAACCATATGCAACTAACCTTAAATATTATTTTTAAAAAATCATACAATGTAATGTAAACATAACCTAACAATTTCTAAGTCATAATTTTAATTTTTTTTTTTTAGAGGGTATAATGTACACAAACCCACTTTGATTAATAACGTTTTCTTGTGCAACATATGCAACTAACCTTAAATATTATTTTTAAAAATCATACAATGTAATGTAAACATAACCTAACAATTTCTAAGTCATAATTTTAATTTTTTTTTTTTAGAGGGTATATATTACACAAAAACCACTTTGATTAATAACGTTTTCTGTGCAAAGATATGCAACTAACCTTAAATATTATTTTTAAAAAATCATACAATGTAATGTAAACATAACCTAACAATTTCTAAGTCATAATTTTAATTTTTTTTTTTAAAGGGTATAGTTTTACACAAAAACCACTTTAATTAATAACGTTTTCTGTTGCAACCATATGCAACTAACCTTAAATATTATTTTTAAAAAATCATACAATGTAATGTAAACATAACCTAACAATTTCTAAGTCATAATTTTAATTTTTTTTTTTTAAAGGTATAGTTTTACACAAAAACCACTTTAATTAATAACGTTTTCTGTTGCAACCATATGCAACTAACCTTAAATATTATTTTTAAAAAATCATACAATGTAATGTAAACATAACCTAACAATTTCTAAGTCATAATTTTAATTTTTTTTTAAGTGGGTATAGGATTACACAAAAACCACTTTGATTAATAACGTTTTCTGTTGCAACCATATGCAACTAACCTTAAATATTATTTTTAAAAAATCATACAATGTAATGTAAACATAACCTAACAATTTCTAAGTCATAATTTTAATTTTTTTTTTTAGAGGGTAATAATTTACACAAACCCCACTTTGTTTAATAACGTTTTCTTGTGAAAAGATTTGCAACTAACCTTAAATATAATTTTTAAAAAATCATACAATGTAATGTAAACATAACCTAACAATTTCTAAGTCATAATTTGAATTTTTTTTTTTTAAAGGGTATAGTTTTACACAAAAACCACTTTAATTAATAACGTTTTCTGTTGCAACCATATGCAACTAACCTTAATATTATTTTTAAAAAATCATACAATGTAATGTAAACATAACCTAACAATTTCTAAGTCATAATTTTAATTTTTTTTTTAAGTGGGTATAGGATTACACAAAAACCACTTTGATTAATAACGTTTTCTGTTGCAACCATATGCAACTAACCTTAAATATTATTTTTAAAAATCATACAATGTAATGTAAACATAACCTAACAATTTCTAAGTCATAATTTGAATTTTTTTTTTTAAAGGGTATAGTTTTACACAAAAACCACTTTAATTAATAACGTTTTCTGTTGCAACATATGCAACTAACCTTAAATATTATTTTTAAAAAATCATACAATGTAATGTAAACATAACCTAACAATTTCTAAGTCATAATTTTAATTTTTTTTTAAGTGGGTATAGGATTACACAAAAACCACTTTGATTAATAACGTTTTCTGTTGCAACCATATGCAACTAACCTTAAATATTATTTTTAAAAAATCATACAATGTAATGTAAACATAACCTAACAATTTCTAAGTCATAATTTTAATTTTTTTTTTTTAGAGGGTAATAATTTACACAAACCCCACTTTGTTTAATAACGTTTTCTTGTGAAAGATTTGCAACTAACCTTAAATATAATTTTTAAAAAATCATACAATGTAATGTAAACATAACCTAACAATTTCTAAGTCATAATTTGAATTTTTTTTTTTTAAAGGGTATAGTTTTACACAAAAACCACTTTAATTAATAACGTTTTCTGTTGCAACATATGCAACTAACCTTAAATATTATTTTTAAAAAATCATACAATGTAATGTAAACATAACCTAACAATTTCTAAGTCATAATTTTAATTTTTTTTTTTAAAGGGTATAGTTTTACACAAAAACCACTTTATTAATAACGTTTTCTGTTGCAACCATATGCAACTAACCTTAAATATTATTTTTAAAAAATCATACAATGTAATGTAAACATAACCTAACAATTTCTAAGTCATAATTTAATTTTTTTTTTTTAAAGGGTATAGTTTTACACAAAAACCACTTTAATTAATAACGTTTTCTGTTGCAACCATATGCAACTAACCTTAAATATTATTTTTAAAAATCATACAATGTAATGTAAACATAACCTAACAATTTCTAAGTCATAATTTTAATTTTTTTTTTTTAAAGGGTATAGTTTTACACAAAAACCACTTTAATTAATAACGTTTTCTGTTGCAACAATATGCAACTAACCTTAAATATTATTTTTAAAAAATCATTTAATGTAATGTAAACATAACCTAACAATTTCTAAGTCATAATTTTAATTTTTTTTTTTTAGAGGGTATAATTTACACAAAACCACTTTGATTAATAACGTTTTCTTGTGCAACATATGCAACTAACCTTAAATATTATTTTTAAAAAATCATACAATGTAATGTAAACATAACCTAACAATTTCTAAGTCATAATTTTAATTTTTTTTTTTTAGAGGGTAATATTTACACAAACCCACTTTGATTAATAACGTTTTTTGTGCAAACATATGCAACTAACCTTAAATATTATTTTTAAAAAATCATACAATGTAATGTAAACATAACCTAACAATTTCTAAGTCATAATTTTAATTTTTTTTTTTAGAGGGTAATAATGTACACAAACCCCACTTTGTTTAATAACGATTTCTTGTGAAAAGATTTGCAACTAACCTTAAATATTATTTTTAAAAAATCATACAATGTAATGTAAACATAACCTAACAATTTCTAAGTCATAATTTTAATTTTTTTTTTTAAAGGGTATAGTTTTACACAAAAACCACTTTAATTAATAACGTTTTCTGTTGCAACCATATGCAACTAACCTTAATATTATTTTTAAAAATCATACAATGTAATGTAAACATAACCTAACAATTTCTAAGTCATAATTTTAATTTTTTTTTTTTAAGTGGGTATAGGATTACACAAAACCACTTTGATTAATAACGTTTTCTGTTGCAACCATATGCAACTAACCTTAAATATTATTTTTAAAAAATCATTTAATGTAATGTAAACATAACCTAACAATTTCTAAGTCATAATTTTAATTTTTTTTTTTTAGAGGGTAATAATGTACACTAACCCCACTTTGTTTAATAACGATTTATTGTGAAAAGATTTTGCAACTAACCTTAAATATAATTTTTAAAAAATCATACAATGTAATGTAAACATAACCTAACAATTTCTAAGTCATAATTTGAATTTTTTTTTTTTAAAGGGTATAGTTTTACACAAAAACCACTTTAATTAATAACGTTTTCTGTTGCAATCATATGCAACTAACCTTAAATATTATTTTTAAAAAATCATACAATGTAATGTAAACATAACCTAACAATTTCTAAGTCATAATTTTAATTTTTTTTTTAGTGTGTATAGGTTTTCACAAAAAACACTTTGATTAATAACGTTTTCTGTTGCAACCATATGCAACTAACCTTAAATATTATTTTTAAAAAATCATACAATGTAATGTAAACATAACCTAACAATTTCTAAGTCATAATTTTAATTTTTTTTTTAAGTGGGTATAGGATTACACAAAACCACTTTGATTAATAACGTTTTCTGTTGCAACCATATGCAACTAACCTTAAATATTATTTTTAAAAAATCATACAATGTAATGTAAACATAACCTAACAATTTCTAAGTCATAATTTTAATTTTTTTTTTTTTAGAGGGTATAATTTACACAAAAACCACTTTAATTAATAACGTTTTCTGTTGCAACCATATGCAACTAACCTTAAATTATTTTTTAAAAAATCATACAATGTAATGTAAACATAACCTAACAATTTCTAAGTCATAATTTTAATTTTTTTTTTAAAGGGTATAGTTTTACACAAAAACCACTTTAATTAATAACGTTTTCTGTTGCAACCATATGCAACTAACCTTAAATATTATTTTTAAAAAATCATACATGTAATGTAAACATAACCTAACAATTTCTAAGTCATAATTTTAATTTTTTTTTTAAGTGGGTATAGATTACACAAAAACCACTTTGATTAATAACGTTTTCTGTTGCAACATATGCAACTAACCTTAAATATTATTTTTAAAAAATCATACAATGTAATGTAAACATAACCTAACAATTTCTAAGTCATAATTTTAATTTTTTTTTTTTAGAGGGTATAATTACACAAACCCCACTTTGTTTAATAACGTTTTCTTGTGAAAAGATATTTGCAACTAACCTTAAATATTATTTTTAAAAAATCATACAATGTAATGTAAACATAACCTAACAATTTCTAAGTCATAATTTGAATTTTTTTTTTTAAAGGGTATAGTTTTACACAAAAACCACTTTAATTAATAACGTTTTCTGTTGCAACATATGCAACTAACCTTAAATATTATTTTTAAAAAATCATACAATGTAATGTAAACATAACCTAACAATTTCTAAGTCATAATTTTAATTTTTTTTTTTTAAAGGGTATAGTTTTACACAAAAACCACTTTAATTAATAACGTTTTCTGTTGCAACCATATGCAACTAACCTTAAATATTATTTTTAAAAATCATACAATGTAATGTAAACATAACCTAACAATTTCTAAGTCATAATTTGAATTTTTTTTTTTTAAAGGGTATAGTTTTACACAAAAACCACTTTAATTAATAACGTTTTCTGTTGCAACCATATGCAACTAACCTTAAATATTATTTTTAAAAAATCATACAATGTAATGTAAACATAACCTAACAATTTCTAAGTCATAATTTTAATTTTTTTTTTTTAGAGGGTATAATGTACACAAACCCCACTTTGTTTAATAACGATTTATTGTGCAAAGATATGCAACTAACCTTAAATATTATTTTTAAAAAATCATACAATGTAATGTAAACATAACCTAACAATTTCTAAGTCATAATTTAATTTTTTTTTTTTTAGAGGGTATATTTACACAAAAACCACTTTGTTAATAACGTTTTCTGTGCAAAATATGCAACTAACCTTAAATATTATTTTTAAAAAATCATACAATGTAATGTAAACATAACCTAACAATTTCTAAGTCATAATTTTTTTTTTTTTTAGTGGGTATAGGTTTTCACAAAAACCACTTTGATTAATAACGTTTTCTGTTGCAACCATATGCAACTAACCTTAAATATTATTTTTAAAAAATCATACAATGTAATGTAAACATAACCTAACAATTTCTAAGTCATAATTTTAATTTTTTTTTTAAAGGGTATAGTTTTACACAAAAACCACTTTAATTAATAACGTTTTCTGTTGCAACCATATGCAACTAACCTTAAATATTATTTTTAAAAAATCATACAATGTAATGTAAACATAACCTAACAATTTCTAAGTCATAATTTAATTTTTTTTTTTTTAAAGGGTATAGTTTTACACAAAAACCACTTTAATTAATAACGTTTTCTGTTGCAACATATGCAACTAACCTTAAATATTATTTTTAAAAAATCATACAATGTAATGTAAACATAACCTAACAATTTCTAAGTCATAATTTTAATTTTTTTTTAGGGTATAGGTTTTCACAAAAAACACTTTGATTAATAACGTTTTCTGTTGCAACCATATGCAACTAACCTTAAATATTATTTTTAAAAAATCATACAATGTAATGTAAACATAACCTAACAATTTCTAAGTCATAATTTTAATTTTTTTTTTAAGTGGGTATAGGATTACACAAAAACCACTTTGATTAATAACGTTTTCTGTTGCAACCATATGCAACTAACCTTAAATATTATTTTTAAAAAATCATACAATGTAATGTAAACATAACCTAACAATTTCTAAGTCATAATTTTAATTTTTTTTTTTAGAGGGTATAATTTACACAAAACCCACTTTGATTAATAACGTTTTCTTGTGCAAAGATATGCAACTAACCTTAAATATTATTTTTAAAAAATCATACAATGTAATGTAAACATAACCTAACAATTTCTAAGTCATAATTTTAATTTTTTTTTTTAAAGGGTATAGTTTTACACAAAAACCACTTTAATTAATAACGTTTTCTGTTGCACCATATGCAACTAACCTTAAATATTATTTTTAAAAAATCATACAATGTAATGTAAACATAACCTAACAATTTCTAAGTCATAATTTTAATTTTTTTTTTAAGTGGGTATAATTACACAAAAACCACTTTGATTAATAACGTTTTCTGTTGCAACCATATGCAACTAACCTTAAATATTATTTTTAAAAAATCATACAATGTAATGTAAACATAACCTAACAATTTCTAAGTCATAATTTTAATTTTTTTTTTTTAGAGGGTAATAATGTACACTAACCCCACTTTGTTTAATAACGATTTTTTGTGAAAAGATTTTGCAACTAACCTTAATATATTTTTAAAAAATCATACAATGTAATGTAAACATAACCTAACAATTTCTAAGTCATAATTTGAATTTTTTTTTTTTTAAAGGGTATAGTTTTACACAAAAACCACTTTAATTAATAACGTTTTCTGTTGCAATCATATGCAACTAACCTTAAATATTATTTTTAAAAAATCATACAATGTAATGTAAACATAACCTAACAATTTCTAAGTCATAATTTTAATTTTTTTTTAAGTGGTTTAGGATTACACAAAAACCACTTTGATTAATAACGTTTTCTGTTGCAACCATATGCAACTAACCTTAAATATTATTTTTAAAAAATCATACAATGTAATGTAAACATAACCTAACAATTTCTAAGTCATAATTTTAATTTTTTTTTTTTAAAGGGTATAGTTTTACACAAAACCACTTAATTAATAACGTTTTCTGTTGCAAACATATGCAACTAACCTTAAATATTATTTTAAAAAATCATACAATGTAATGTAAACATAACCTAACAATTTCTAAGTCATAATTTTAATTTTTTTTTTTTAGAGGGTATAGTGTACACAAACCCCACTTGTTTAATAACGATTTCTTGTGAAAATATTTGCAACTAACCTTAAATATTATTTTTAAAAAATCATACAATGTAATGTAAACATAACCTAACAATTTCTAAGTCATAATTTTAATTTTTTTTTTAAGTGTATAGGATTACACAAAAACCACTTTGATTAATAACGTTTTCTGTTGCAACCATATGCAACTAACCTTAAATATTATTTTTAAAAAATCATACAATGTAATGTAAACATAACCTAACAATTTCTAAGTCATAATTTTAATTTTTTTTTTTTAAAGGGTATATGTACACTAACCCCACTTTGATTAATAACGTTTTTTGTGAAAGATATGCAACTAACCTTAATATTATTTTTAAAAAATCATACAATGTAATGTAAACATAACCTAACAATTTCTAAGTCATAATTTAATTTTTTTTTTTAAAGGGTATAGTTTTACACAAAAACCACTTTAATTAATAACGTTTTCTGTTGCAATCATATGCAACTAACCTTAAATATTATTTTTAAAAATCATACAATGTAATGTAAACATAACCTAACAATTTCTAAGTCATAATTTTAATTTTTTTTTAGTGGGTATAGGTTTTCACAAAAAACACTTTGATTAATAACGTTTTCTGTTGCACCATATGCAACTAACCTTAAATATTATTTTTAAAAAATCATTAATGTAATGTAAACATAACCTAACAATTTCTAAGTCATAATTTAATTTTTTTTTTTAAGGGTATAGTTTTACACAAAAACCACTTTATTAATAACGTTTTCTGTGCAACCATATGCAACTAACCTTAAATATTATTTTTAAAAATCATACAATGTAATGTAAACATAACCTAACAATTTCTAAGTCATAATTTGAATTTTTTTTTTTTAAAGGTATAGTTTTACACAAAACCACTTTAATAACGTTTTCTGTTGCAACCATATGCAACTAACCTTAAATATTATTTTTAAAAAATCATACAATGTAATGTAAACATAACCTAACAATTTCTAAGTCATAATTTAATTTTTTTTTAGTGGGTATAGTTTTACACAAAAACCACTTTGATTAATAACGTTTTCTGTTGCAACCATATGCAACTAACCTTAAATATTATTTTTAAAAATCATACAATGTAATGTAAACATAACCTAACAATTTCTAAGTCATAATTTTAATTTTTTTTTAAGGGGTATAGGATTACACAAAACCACTTTGATTAATAACGTTTTCTGTTGCAACCATATGCAACTAACCTTAAATATTATTTTTAAAAATCATACAATGTAATGTAAACATAACCTAACAATTTCTAAGTCATAATTTTAATTTTTTTTTTTTAGAGGGTATAGGTACACAAAAACCACTTTGATTAATAACGTTTTTTGTTGCAAAACATATGCAACTAACCTTAAATATTATTTTTAAAAAATCATACAATGTAATGTAAACATAACCTAACAATTTCTAAGTCATAATTTTAATTTTTTTTTTTTAGAGGGTATAGTTTACACAAAACCCACTTTGATTAATAACGTTTTCTGTGCAACATATGCAACTAACCTTAAATATTATTTTTAAAAAATCATACAATGTAATGTAAACATAACCTAACAATTTCTAAGTCATAATTTAATTTTTTTTTTAGTGGGTATAGTTTTTACAAAAACCACTTTGATTAATAACGTTTTCTGTTGCAACCATATGCAACTAACCTTAAATATTATTTTTAAAAAATCATTTAATGTAATGTAACATAACCTAACAATTTCTAAGTCATAATTTTAATTTTTTTTTTTAAAGGGTATAGTTTTACACAAAAACCACTTTGATTAATAACGTTTTCTGTTGCAACCATATGCAACTAACCTTAAATATATTTTTAAAAATCATACAATGTAATGTAAACATAACCTAACAATTTCTAAGTCATAATTTGAATTTTTTTTTTTTAAAGGGTATAGTTTTACACAAAAACCACTTTAATTAATAACGTTTTTGTTGCAACATATGCAACTAACCTTAAATATTATTTTTAAAAATCATACAATGTAATGTAAACATAACCTAACAATTTCTAAGTCATAATTTTAATTTTTTTTTTAGTGGGTATAGGTTTTACACAAAAACCACTTTGATTAATAACGTTTTCTGTTGCAACCATATGCAACTAACCTTAAATATTATTTTTAAAAAATCATACAATGTAATGTAAACATAACCTAACAATTTCTAAGTCATAATTTTAATTTTTTTTTAAGTGGGTATGGATTACACAAAAACCACTTTGATTAATAACGTTTTCTGTTGCAACCATATGCAACTAACCTTAAATATTATTTTTAAAAATCATACAATGTAATGTAAACATAACCTAACAATTTCTAAGTCATAATTTTAATTTTTTTTTTTTAGAGGGTATAATTTACACAAACCCACTTTGATTAATAACGATTTCTTGTGCAACCATATGCAACTAACCTTAAATATTATTTTTAAAAAATCATACAATGTAATGTAAACATAACCTAACAATTTCTAAGTCATAATTTTAATTTTTTTTTTTAAAGGGTATAGTTTTACACAAAAACCACTTTAATTAATAACGTTTTCTGTTGCAACATATGCAACTAACCTTAAATATTATTTTTAAAAAATCATACAATGTAATGTAAACATAACCTAACAATTTCTAAGTCATAATTTTAATTTTTTTTTTAAGTGGTATAGA
>NW_021014695.1:0-20757 GCF_003676215.2 Rhopalosiphum maidis
AAAAATAATATTTAAGGTGATAAGCACATTGGTGCACCGGACATCGTTAATAAACGAATAGAAGGTTAATCACTCTACACAAACTAAAAAAAAAATTCAAATTTAAGACTTCAAAATGGTTTTTCATTGTTTATTTGACATTCTAATAGTTTCTAAAAATAATATTTAAGGTAATTTGCACATCGGTGCACCAGAAACGTAATTAAACTATTGGGGTTTGAATCACCTAAAACCACAAAAAAAAAAATTCAAATTTAAGACTTCAAAATGGTTTTTCATTGTTTATTTGACATTCTAATAGTTTCTAAAAATAATATTTAAGGTTATTAGCACATCGGTGCACCAGAAAATGTTATTAAACTAATTGGGGTTGAATCACCCAAAACCCACAAAAAATCAAAATTCAAATTTAAGACTTCAAAATGGTTTTTCATTGTTTATTTTACATTCTAAGAGTTTTTAAAAATTATATTTAAGGTGATAAGCACATTGGTGCACCGGACATCGTTAATAAACGAATAGAATGTTAAATCACTCTACACAAACTAAAAAAAAAAAATTCAAATTTAAGACTTCAAAATGGTTTTTCATTGTTTATTTGACATTCTAATAGTTTCTAAAAATAATATTTAAGGTAATTAGCACATCGGTGCACCAGAAACGTAATTAAATAATTGGGGTTGAATCACCCAAAACCACAAAAAAAAAAAATTCAAATTTAAGACTTCAAAATGGTTTTTCATTGTTTATTTTACATTCTAATAGTTTTTAAAAATAATATTTAAGGTTATTAACACATCGGTGCACCAGAAAACGTTAATTAAACTAATTGAGGGTTGAATCACCAAACCCACAAAAAAATAAAAATTCAAATTTAAGACTTCAAAATGGTTTTTCATTGTTTATTTTACATTCTAAGAGTTTTTAAAAATATATTTAAGGTGATAAGCACATTGGTGCACCGGACATCGTTAATAAACGAATAGAATGTTAAATCACTCTACACAAACTAAAAAAAAAAAATTCAAATTTAAGACTTCAAAATGGTTTTTCATTGTTTATTTGACATTCTATAAGTTTCTAAAAATAATATTTAAGGTTATTAGCACATCGGTGCACCAGAAAATTAATTAAACTAATTGGGGTTGAATCACCCAAAACCCACAAAAAATCAAAAATTCAAATTTAAGACTTCAAAATGGTTTTTCATTGTTTATTTTACATTCTAAGAGTTTTTAAAAATTATATTTAAGGTGATAAGCACATTGGTGCACCGGACATCGTTAATAAACGAATAGAATGTTAAATCACTCTACACAAACTAAAAAAAAAAAATTCAAATTTAAGACTTCAAAATGGTTTTTCATTGTTTATTTGACATTCTAATAGTTTCTAAAAATAATATTTAAGGTAATTTGCACATCGGTGCACCAGAAAACATTATTAAACTAATTGAGGGTTGAATCACCGAAAACCACAAAAAAAAAAAATTCAAATTTAAGACTTCAAAATGGTTTTTCATTGTTTATTTGACATTCTAAGAGTTTTTAAAAATAATATTTAAGGTTATTAAAACATCGGTGCACTATAAAACGTAATTAAACTAATTGGGGGTTGAATCACCCAAAACCCACAAAAAAATAAAAATTCAAATTTAAGACTTCAAAATGGTTTTTCATTGTTTATTTTACATTCTAAGAGTTTTTAAAAATTATATTTAAGGTGATAAGCACATTGGTGCACCGGACATCGTTAATAAACGAATAGAATGTTAAATCACTCTACACAAACTAAAAAAAAAAATTAAAATTTAAGACTTCAAAATGGTTTTTCATTGTTTATTTGACATTCTAATAGTTTCTAAAAATAATATTTAAGGTTATTAGCACATCGGTGCACCAGAAAATGTTATTAAACTAATTGAGGGTTGAATCACCCAAAACCCACAAAAAATCAAAATTCAAATTTAAGACTTCAAAATGGTTTTTCATTGTTTATTTTACATTCTAAGAGTTTTTAAAAATTATATTTAAGGTGATAAGCACATTGGTGCACTGGACATCGTTAATAAACGAATAGAATGTTAAATCACTCTACACAAACTAAAAAAAAAAAATTCAAATTTAAGACTTCAAAATGGTTTTTCATTGATTATTTGACATTCTATAAGTTTCTAAAAATAATATTTAAAGTTATTAACACATCGGTGCACCAGAAAATGTTATTAAACTTATTGAGGGTTGAATCACCCAAAACCCACAAAAAATCAAAATTCAAATTTAAGACTTCAAAATGGTTTTTCACTGTTTATTTGACATTCTAATAGTTTCTAAAAATAATATTTAAGGTTATTAGCACATCGGTGCACCAGAAAATGTTATTAAACTAATTGAGGGTTGAATCACCCAAAACCCACAAAAAATTAAAATTCAAATTTAAGACTTCAAAATGGTTTTTCATTGTTTATTTGACATTATAATAGTTTTTAAAAATAATATTTAAGGTGATTAGCACATTGGTGCACCAGACATCGTTAATAAACGAATAGAAGGTTAAATCACTCTACACAAACTAAAAAAAAAAAATTCAAATTTAAGACTTCAAAATGGTTTTTCATTGTTTATTTGACATTCTAATAGTTTTTAAAAATAATATTTAAGGTGATTAGCACATTGGTGCACCAGAAAATGTTATTAAACTAATTGAGGGTTGAATCATCCAAAACCCACAAAAAATCAATATTCAAATTTAAGACTTCAAAATGGTTTTTCATTGTTTATTTTACATTCTAAGAGTTTTTAAAAATTATATTTAAGGTGATAAGCACATTGGTGCACCGGACATCGTTAATAAACGAATAGAATGTTAAATCACTCTACACAGACTAAAAAAAAAAAATTCAAATTTAAGACTTCAAAATGGTTTTTCATTGTTTATTTGACATTCTAATAGTTTTTAAAAATAATATTTAAGGTGATTAGCACATTGGTGCACCAGACATCGTTAATAAACGAATAGAAGGTTAAATCACTCTACACAAACTAAAAAAAAAAAATTCAAATTTAAGACTTCAAAATGGTTTTTCATTGTTTATTTGACATTCTATAGTTTCTAAAAATAATATTTAAGGTTATTAACACATCGGTGCACCAGAAAATGTTATTAAACTAATTGAGGGTTGAATCACCCAAAACCACAAAAAATCAAAATTCAAATTTAAGACTTCAAAATGGTTTTTCATTGTTTATTTTACATTCTAAGAGTTTTTAAAAATTATATTTAAGGTGATAAGCACATTGGTGCACCGGACATCGTTAATAAACGAATAGAATGTTAAATCACTCTACACAACTAAAAAAAAAAAAATTCAAATTTAAGACTTCAAAATGGTTTTTCATTGTTTATTTGACATTCTATAGTTTCTAAAAATAATATTTAAGGTTATTAACACATCGGTGCACCAGAAAATGTTATTAAACTAATTGAGGGTTGAATCACCCAAACCCACAAAAATCAAAATTCAAATTTAAGACTTCAAAATGGTTTTTCATTGTTTATTTTACATTCTAAGAGTTTTTAAAAATTATATTTAAGGTGATAAGCACATTGGTGCACCGGACATCGTTATTAAACGAATAGAATGTTAAATCACTCTACACAAACTAAAAAAAAAAATTCAAATTTAAGACTTCAAAATGGTTTTTCATTGTTTATTTGACATTCTATAAGTTTCTAAAAATAATATTTAAGGTGATTAGCACATTGGTGCACCAGACATCGTTAATAAACGAATAGAAGGTTAAATCACTCTACACAAACTAAAAAAAAAAAATTCAAATTTAAGACTTCAAAATGGTTTTTCATTGTTTATTTGACATTCTAATAGTTTCTAAAAATAATATTTAAGGTTATTAACACATCGGTGCACCAGAAAATGTTATTAAACTAATTGAGGGTTGAATCACCCAAAACCACAAAAAATCAAAATTCAAATTTAAGACTTCAAAATGGTTTTTCATTGTTTATTTTACATTCTAAGAGTTTTTAAAAATTATATTTAAGGTGATAAGCACATTGGTGCACCGGACATCGTTAATAAACGAATAGAATGTTAAATCACTCTACACAAACTAAAAAAAAAAAATTCAAATTTAAGACTTCAAAATGGTTTTTCATTGTTTATTTGACATTCTAATAGTTTTTAAAAATAATATTTAAGGTGATTAGCACATTGGTGCACCAGACATCGTTAATAAACGAATAGAAGGTTAAATCACTCTACACAAACTAAAAAAAAAAAATTCAAATTTAAGACTTCAAAATGGTTTTTCATTGTTTATTTGACATTCTATAAGTTTCTAAAAATAATATTTAAGGTTATTAACACATCGGTGCACCAGAAAATGTTATTAAACTAATTGAGGGTTGAATCACCCAAAACCACAAAAAATCAAATTCAAATTTAAGACTTCAAAATGGTTTTTCATTGTTTATTTTACATTCTAAGAGTTTTTAAAAATTATATTTAAGGTGATAAGCACATTGGTGCACCGGACATCGTTAATAAACGAATAGAATGTTAAATCACTCTACACAAACTAAAAAAAAAAAATTCAAATTTAAGACTTCAAAATGGTTTTTCATTGTTTATTTGACATTCTAATAGTTTCTAAAAATAATATTTAAGGTAATTTGCACATCGGTGCACCAGAAAACGTAATTAAACTAATTGAGGGTTGAATCACCCAAAACCACAAAAAAATAAAATTCAAATTTAAGACTTCAAAATGGTTTTTCATTGTTTATTTGACATTCTAATAGTTTCTAAAAATAATATTTAAGGTTATTAGCACATCGGTGCACCAGAAATGTTATTAAACTAATTGAGGGTTGAATCACCCAAAACCCACAAAAAATCAAATTCAAATTTAAGACTTCAAAATGGTTTTTCATTGTTTATTTGACATTCTAAGAGTTTTTAAAAATTATATTTAAGGTGATAAGCACATTGGTGCACCGGACATCGTTAATAAACGAATAGAATGTTAAATCACTCTACACAAACTAAAAAAAAAAAATTCAAATTTAAGACTTCAAAATGGTTTTTCATTGTTTATTTGACATTCTATAAGTTTCTAAAAATAATATTTAAGGTTATTAACACATCGGTGCACCAGAAAATGTTATTAAACTAATTGAGGGTTGAATCACCCAAAACCCACAAAAAATCAAAATTCAAATTTAAGACTTCAAAATGGTTTTTCATTGTTTATTTGACATTCTAAAGTTTCTAAAAATATATTTAAGGTTATTAACACATCGGTGCACCAGGAAATGTTATTAAACTAATTGAGGGTTGAATCACCCAAAACCCACAAAAAATCAAATTTCAAATTTAAGACTTCAAAATGGTTTTTCATTGTTTATTTGACATTCTAATAGTTTCTAAAAATAATATTTAAGGTTATTAACACATCGGTGCACCAGAAATGTTATTAAACTAATTGAGGGTTGAATCACCCAAAACCCACAAAAAATCAAAATTCAAATTTAAGACTTCAAAATGGTTTTTCATTGTTTATTTTACATTCTAAGAGTTTTTAAAAATTATATTTAAGGTGATAAGCACATTGGTGCACCGGACATCGTTAATAAACGAATAGAATGTTAAATCACTCTACACAAACTAAAAAAAAAAAATTCAAATTTAAGACTTCAAAATGGTTTTTCATTGTTTATTTGACATTCTAATAGTTTTTAAAAATAATATTTAAGGTGATTAGCACATTGGTGCACCAGACATCGTTAATAAACGAATAGAAGGTTAAATCACTCTACACAAACTAAAAAAAAAAAATTCAAATTTAAGACTTCAAAATGGTTTTTCATTGTTTATTTGACATTCTAATAGTTTCTAAAAATAATATTTAAGGTTATTAGCACATCGGTGCACCAGAAAATGTTATTAAACTAATTGAGGGTTGAATCACCCAAAACCACAAAAAATCAAAATTCAAATTTAAGACTTCAAAATGGTTTTTCATTGTTTATTTTACATTCTAAGAGTTTTTAAAAATTATATTTAAGGTGATAAGCACATTGGTGCACCGGACATCGTTAATAAACGAATAGAATGTTAAATCACTCTACACAAACTAAAAAAAAAAAATTCAAATTTAAGACTTCAAAATGGTTTTTCATTGTTTATTTGACATTCTAATAGTTTCTAAAAATAATATTTAAGGTTATTAGCACATCGGTGCACCAGAAAATGTTATTAAACTAATTGAGGGTTGAATCACCCAAAACCCACAAAAAAAAAATTCAAATTTAAGACTTCAAAATGGTTTTTCATTGTTTATTTGACATTCTAATAGTTTTTAAAAATAATATTTAAGGTGATTAGCACATTGGTGCACCAGACATCGTTAATAAACGAATAGAAGGTTAAATCACTCTACACAAACTAAAAAAAAAAAATTCAAATTTAAGACTTCAAAATGGTTTTTCATTGTTTATTTGACATTCTATAAGTTTCTAAAAATAATATTTAAGGTTATTAACACATCGGTGCACCAGAAATGTTATTAAACTAATTGAGGGTTGAATCACCCAAACCCACAAAAAATCAAAATTCAAATTTAAGACTTCAAAATGGTTTTTCATTGTTTATTTTACATTCTAAGAGTTTTTAAAAATTATATTTAAGGTGATAAGCACATTGGTGCACCGGACATCGTTAATAAACGAATAGAATGTTAAATCACTCTACACCACTAAAAAAAAAAAATTCAAATTTAAGACTTCAAAATGGTTTTTCATTGTTTATTTGACATTCTATAAGTTTTTAAAAATAATATTTAAGGTGATTAGCACATTGGTGCACCAGACATCGTTAATAAACGAATAGAAGGTTAAATCACTCTACACAAACTAAAAAAAAAAAAAAATCAAATTTAAGACTTCAAAATGGTTTTTCATTGTTTATTTGACATTCTATAAGTTTCTAAAAATAATATTTAAGGTTATTAACACATCGGTGCACCAGAAAATGTTATTAAACTAATTGAGGGTTGAATCACCCAAAACCCACAAAAATCAAAATTCAAATTTAAGACTTCAAAATGGTTTTTCATTGTTTATTTTACATTCTAAGAGTTTTTAAAATTATATTTAAGGTGATAAGCACATTGGTGCACCGGACATCGTTATTAAACGAATAGAATGTTAAATCACTCTACACAAACTAAAAAAAAAAATTCAAATTTAAGACTTCAAAATGGTTTTTCATTGTTTATTTGACATTCTATAAGTTTCTAAAAATAATATTTAAGTGATTAGCACATTGGTGCACCAGACATCGTTAATAAACGAATAGAAGGTTAAATCACTCTACACAAACTAAAAAAAAAAAAATTCAAATTTAAGACTTCAAAATGGTTTTTCATTGTTATTTGACATTCTATAAGTTTCTAAAAATAATATTTAAGGTTATTAACACATCGGTGCACCAGAAATGTTATTAAACTAATTGAGGGTTGAATCACCCAAAACCCACAAAAATCAAAATTCAAATTTAAGACTTCAAAATGGTTTTTCATTGTTTATTTTACATTCTAAGAGTTTTTAAAAATTATATTTAAGGTGATAAGCACATTGGTGCACCGGACATCGTTAATAAACGAATAGAATGTTAAATCACTCTACACAAACTAAAAAAAAAAATTCAAATTTAAGACTTCAAAATGGTTTTTCATTGTTTATTTGACATTCTAATAGTTTTTAAAAATAATATTTAAGGTGATTAGCACATTGGTGCACCAGACATCGTTAATAAACGAATAGAAGGTTAAATCACTCTACACAAACTAAAAAAAAAAAATTCAAATTTAAGACTTCAAAATGGTTTTTCATTGTTTATTTGACATTCTATAGTTTCTAAAAATAATATTTAAGGTTATTAACACATCGGTGCACCAGAAAATGTTATTAAACTAATTGAGGGTTGAATCACCCAAACCCACAAAAAATCAAAATTCAAATTTAAGACTTCAAAATGGTTTTTCATTGTTTATTTGACATTCTAATAGTTTTTAAAAATAATATTTAAGGTGATTAGCACATTGGTGCACCAGACATCGTTAATAAACGAATAGAAGGTTAAATCACTCTACACAAACTAAAAAAAAAAAATTCAAATTTAAGACTTCAAAATGGTTTTTCATTGTTTATTTGACATTCTATAGTTTCTAAAAATAATATTTAAGGTATTAACACATCGGTGCACCAGAAAATGTTATTAAACTAATTGAGGGTTGAATCACCCAAAACCCACAAAAAATCAAAATTCAAATTTAAGACTTCAAAATGGTTTTTCATTGTTTATTTTACATTCTAAGAGTTTTTAAAAATTATATTTAAGGTGATAAGCACATTGGTGCACCGACAATCGTTAATAAACGAATAGAATGTTAAATCACTCTACACAAACTAAAAAAAAAAAATTCAAATTTAAGACTTCAAAATGGTTTTTCATTGTTTATTTGACATTCTATAAGTTTTTAAAAATAATATTTAAGTGATTAGCACATTGGTGCACCAGACATCGTTAATAAACGAATAGAGGTTAAATCACTCTACACAAACTAAAAAAAAAAAAATTCAAATTTAAGACTTCAAAATGGTTTTTCATTGTTTATTTGACATTCTATAAGTTTCTAAAAATAATATTTAAGGTTATTAACACATCGGTGCACCAGAAAATGTTATTAAACTAATTGAGGGTTGAATCACCCAAAACCCACAAAAAATCAAAATTCAAATTTAAGACTTCAAAATGGTTTTTCATTGTTTATTTGACATTCTAAGAGTTTTTAAAAATTATATTTAAGGTGATAAGCACATTGGTGCACCGGACATCGTTAATAAACGAATAGAATGTTAAATCACTCTACACAAACTAAAAAAAAAAAATTCAAATTTAAGACTTCAAAATGGTTTTTCATTGTTTATTTGACATTCTAATAGTTTTTAAAAATAATATTTAAGGTTATTAGCACATCGGTGCACCAGAAATGTTATTAAACTAATTGAGGTTGAATCACCCAAAAACCACAAAAAATCAAAATTCAAATTTAAGACTTCAAAATGGTTTTTCATTGTTTATTTTACATTCTAAGAGTTTTTAAAATTATATTTAAGGTGATAAGCACATTGGTGCACCGACATCGTTAATAAACGAATAGAATGTTAAATCACTCTACACAAACTAAAAAAAAAAAATTCAAATTTAAGACTTCAAAATGGTTTTTCATTGTTTATTTGACATTCTAATAGTTTCTAAAAATAATATTTAAGGTTATTAGCACATCGGTGCACCAGAAAATGTTATTAAACTAATTGAGGGTTGAATCACCCAAAACCCACAAAAAATCAAAATTCAAATTTAAGACTTCAAAATGGTTTTTCATTGTTTATTTGACATTCTAATAGTTTTTAAAAATAATATTTAAGGTGATAGCACATTGGTGCACCAGACATCGTTAATAAACGAATAGAAGGTTAAATCACTCTACACAAACTAAAAAAAAAAAATTCAAATTTAAGACTTCAAAATGGTTTTTCATTGTTTATTTGACATTCTAAAGTTTCTAAAAATAATATTTAAGGTTATTAACACATCGGTGCACCAGAAAATGTTATTAAACTAATTGAGGGTTGAATCACCCGAAACCCACAAAAAATCAAAATTCAAATTTAAGACTTCAAAATGGTTTTTCATTGTTTATTTTACATTCTAAGAGTTTTTAAAAATTATATTTAAGGTGATAAGCACATTGGTGCACCGGACATCGTTAATAAACGAATAGAATGTTAAATCACTCTACACAAACTAAAAAAAAAAAATTCAAATTTAAGACTTCAAAATGGTTTTTCATTGTTTATTTGACATTCTATAAGTTTCTAAAAATAATATTTAAGGATTAGCACATTGGTGCACCAGACATCGTTATAAACGAATAGAAGTTAAATCACTCTACACAAACTAAAAAAAAAAAAATTCAAATTTAAGACTTCAAAATGGTTTTTCATTGTTTATTTGACATTCTATAAGTTTCTAAAAATAATATTTAAGGTATTAACACATCGGTGCACCAGAAAATGTTATTAAACTAATTGAGGGTTGAATCACCCGAAACCCACAAAAATCAAAATTCAAATTTAAGACTTCAAAATGGTTTTTCATTGTTTATTTGACATTCTAATAGTTTCTAAAAATAATATTTAAGTTATTAGCACATCGGTGCACCAGAAAATGTTATTAAACTAATTGAGGTTGAATCACCCAAAACCCACAAAAAATCAAAATTCAAATTTAAGACTTCAAAATGGTTTTTCATTGTTTATTTGACATTCTATAGTTTTTAAAATATATTTAAGGTGATTAGCACATTGGTGCACCAGACATCGTTAATAAACGAATAGAAGGTTAAATCACTCTACACAAACTAAAAAAAAAAAATTCAAATTTAAGACTTCAAAATGGTTTTTCATTGTTTATTTGACATTCTATAGTTTCTAAAAATAATATTTAAGGTTATTAACACATCGGTGCACCAGAAATGTTATTAAACTAATTGAGGTTTGAATCACCCAAAACCCACAAAAAATCAAAATTCAAATTTAAGACTTCAAAATGGTTTTTCATTGTTTATTTTACATTCTAAGAGTTTTTAAAAATAATATTTAAGGTGATAAGCACATTGGTGCACCGGACATCGTTAATAAACGAATAGAATGTTAAATCACTCTACACAAACTAAAAAAAAAAAATTCAAATTTAAGACTTCAAAATGGTTTTTCATTGTTTATTTGACATTCTAATAGTTTTTAAAAATAATATTTAAGGTGATTAGCACATTGGTGCACCAGACATCGTTAATAAACGAATAGAAGGTTAAATCACTCTACACAAACTAAAAAAAAAAATTCAAATTTAAGACTTCAAAATGGTTTTTCATTGTTTATTTGACATTCTATAAGTTTCTAAAAATAATATTTAAGGTTATTAACACATCGGTGCACCAGAAAATGTTATTAAACTAATTGAGGGTTGAATCACCCGAAACCACAAAAAATCAAAATTCAAATTTAAGACTTCAAAATGGTTTTTCATTGTTTATTTTACATTCTAAGAGTTTTTAAAAATTATATTTAAGGTGATAAGCACATTGGTGCACCGGACATCGTTAATAAACGAATAGAATGTTAAATCACTCTACACAAACTAAAAAAAAAAATTCAAATTTAAGACTTCAAAATGGTTTTTCATTGTTTATTTGACATTCTAATAGTTTCTAAAAATAATATTTAAGGTTATTAGCACATCGGTGCACCAGAAATGTTATTAAACTAATTGAGGGTTGAATCACCCAAACCCACAAAAAATAAAATTCAAATTTAAGACTTCAAAATGGTTTTTCATTGTTTATTTTACATTCTAATAGTTTTTAAAAATAATATTTAAGGTGATAGCACATTGGTGCACCAGACATCGTTAATAAACGAATAGAAGGTTAAATCACTCTACAAAAACTAAAAAAAAAAAATTCAAATTTAAGACTTCAAAATGGTTTTTCATTGTTTATTTGACATTCTATAGTTTCTAAAAATAATATTTAAGGTAATTAACACATCGGTGCACCAGAAAATGTTATTAAACTAATTGAGGGTTGAATCACCCAAAACCCACAAAAATCAAAATTCAAATTTAAGACTTCAAAATGGTTTTTCATTGTTTATTTTACATTCTAAAGTTTTTAAAAATTATATTTAAGGTGATAAGCACATTGGTGCACCGGACATCGTTAATAAACGAATAGAATGTTAATCACTCTACACAAACTAAAAAAAAAAAATTCAAATTTAAGACTTCAAAATGGTTTTTCATTGTTTTTTGACATTCTATAAGTTTCTAAAAATAATATTTAAGGTGATTAGCACATTGGTGCACCAGACATCGTTAATAAACGAATAGAAGGTTAAATCACTCTACACAAACTAAAAAAAAAAAAAATTCAAATTTAAGACTTCAAAATGGTTTTTCATTGTTTATTTGACATTCTATAGTTTCTAAAAATAATATTTAAGGTTATTAACACATCGGTGCACCAGAAAATGTTATTAAACTAATTGAGGGTTGAATCACCCGAAACCCACAAAAATCAAAATTCAAATTTAAGACTTCAAAATGGTTTTTCATTGTTTATTTTACATTCTAAGAGTTTTTAAAAATATATTTAAGGTGATAAGCACATTGGTGCACCGGACATCGTTATTAAACGAATAGAATGTTAAATCACTCTACACAAACTAAAAAAAAAATTCAAATTTAAGACTTCAAAATGGTTTTTCATTGTTTATTTGACATTCTATAGTTTCTAAAAATAATATTTAAGGTGATTAGCACATTGGTGCACCAGACATCGTTAATAAACGAATAGAAGGTTAAATCACTCTACACAACTAAAAAAAAAAAATTCAAATTTAAGACTTCAAAATGGTTTTTCATTGTTTATTTGACATTCTAATAGTTTCTAAAAATAATATTTAAGTTATTAACACATCGGTGCACCAGAAATGTTATTAAACTAATTGAGGGTTGAATCACCCAAAACCACAAAAAATCAAAATTCAAATTTAAGACTTCAAAATGGTTTTTCATTGTTTATTTTACATTCTAAGAGTTTTTAAAAATTATATTTAAGGTGATAAGCACATTGGTGCACCGGACATCGTTAATAAACGAATAGAATGTTAATCACTCTACACAAACTAAAAAAAAAAAATTCAAATTTAAGACTTCAAAATGGTTTTTCATTGTTTATTTGACATTCTAATAGTTTTTAAAAATAATATTTAAGGTGATTAGCACATTGGTGCACCAGACATCGTTAATAAACGAATAGAAGGTTAAATCACTCTACACAAACTAAAAAAAAAAAAATTCAAATTTAAGACTTCAAAATGGTTTTTCATTGTTATTTGACATTCTATAAGTTTCTAAAAATAATATTTAAGGTTATTAACACATCGGTGCACCAGAAAATGTTATTAAACTAATTGAGGATTGAATCACCCAAAAACCACAAAAAATCAAATTCAAATTTAAGACTTCAAAATGGTTTTTCATTGTTTATTTTACATTCTAAGAGTTTTTAAAATTATATTTAAGGTGATAAGCACATTGGTGCACCGGACATCGTTAATAAACGAATAGAATGTTAAATCACTCTACACAAACTAAAAAAAAAAATTCAAATTTAAGACTTCAAAATGGTTTTTCATTGTTTATTTGACATTCTAATAGTTTCTAAAATAATATTTAAGTAATTTGCACATCGGTGCACCAGAAAACGTAATTAAAGTAATTGGGTTGAATCACCCAAAACCACAAAAAATAAAAAATTCAAATTTAAGACTTCAAAATGGTTTTTCATTGTTTATTTTACATTCTAATAGTTTCTAAAAATAATATTTAAGGTTATTTGCACATCGGTGCACCAGAAAATGTTATTAAACTAATTGAGGGTTGAATCACCCAAAACCCACAAAAAATCAAAATTCAAATTTAAGACTTCAAAATGGTTTTTCATTGTTTATTTGACATTCTAAGAGTTTTTAAAAATTATATTTAAGGTGATAAGCACATTGGTGCACCAGGACATCGTTAATAAACGAATAGAATTAAATCACTCTACACAAACTAAAAAAAAAAATTCAAATTTAAGACTTCAAAATGGTTTTTCATTGTTTATTTGACATTCTAATAGTTTTTAAAAATAATATTTAAGGTATTAGCACATCGGTGCACCAGAAAATCGTTAATAAACGAATTGAGGTTGAAATCACTCTACACAAACTAAAAAAAAAAAATTCAAATTTAAGACTTCAAAATGGTTTTTCATTGTTTATTTGACATTCTATAGTTTCTAAAAATAATATTTAAGGTTATTAACACATCGGTGCACCAGAAAATGTTATAAACTAATTGAGGGTTGAATCACCCGAAACCCACAAAAATCAAAATTCAAATTTAAGACTTCAAAATGGTTTTTCATTGTTTATTTGACATTCTATAGTTTTAAAAATATATTTAAGGTATTAGCACATCGGTGCACCAGGAAATGTTATTAAACTAATTGAGGTTAAATCACCCAAAACCCCAAAAAAAAAAATTCAAATTTAAGACTTCAAAATGGTTTTTCATTGTTTATTTGACATTCTAATAGTTTCTAAAAATAATATTTAAGTATTAACACATCGGTGCACCAGAAAAGTTATTAAACTAATTGAGGGTTGAATCACCCAAAACCACAAAAAATCAAAATTCAAATTTAAGACTTCAAAATGGTTTTTCATTGTTTATTTTACATTCTAAGAGTTTTTAAAATTATTTAAGGTGATAAGCACATTGGTGCACCAGACATCGTTAATAAACGAATAGATGTTAAATCACTCTACAACAAACTAAAAAAAAAATTCAAATTTAAGACTTCAAAATGGTTTTTCATTGTTTATTGACATTCTAATAGTTTTTAAAAATAATATTTAAGGTGATTAGCACATTGGTGCACCAGAAATCGTTAATAAACGAATAGAGGGTAAATCACTCTACACAAACTAAAAAAAAAAAAAAATTCAAATTTAAGACTTCAAAATGGTTTTTCATTGTTTATTTGACATTCTAATAGTTTCTAAAAATAATATTTAAGGTTATTAGCACATCGGTGCACCAAAAATGTTATTAAACTAATTGAGGTTGAATCACCCAAAACCACAAAAAAAAAATTCAAATTTAAGACTTCAAAATGGTTTTTCATTGTTTATTTTACATTCTAAGAGTTTTTAAAAAATTATATTTAAGGTGATAAGCACATTGGTGCACCAGGACATCGTTAATAAACGAATAGAATGTTAAATCACTCTACACAAACTAAAAAAAAAAATTCAAATTTAAGACTTCAAAATGGTTTTTCATTGTTTATTTGACATTCTAATAGTTTCTAAAAATAATATTTAAGGTTATTAGCACATCGGTGCACCAGAATGTTATTAACTAATTGAGGGTTGAATCACCCCAAAACCCACAAAAAATCAAATTCAAATTTAAGACTTCAAAATGGTTTTTCATTGTTTATTTACATTCTAATAGTTTTTAAAAATATATTTAAGGTGATTAGCACATTGGTGCACCAGACATCGTTAATAAACGAATAGAAGGTTAATCACTCTACAAAACTAAAAAAAAAAAATTCAAATTTAAGACTTCAAAATGGTTTTTCATTGTTTATTTGACATTCTAATAGTTTCTAAAAATAATATTTAAGGTATTAACACATCGGTGCACCAGAAAATGTTATTAAACTAATTGAGGATTGAATCACCCGAAACCCACAAAAAATCAAAATTCAAATTTAAGACTTCAAAATGGTTTTTCATTGTTTATTTTACATTCTAAAGTTTTTAAAATTATATTTAAGGTGATAAGCACATTGGTGCACCAGACAATCGTTAATAAACGAATAGAATGTTAATCACTCTAACACAAACTAAAAAAAAAAATTCAAATTTAAGACTTCAAAATGGTTTTTCATTGTTTATTTGACATTCTATAAGTTTTAAAAATAATATTTAAGGTGATTAGCACATGGTGCACCAGACATCGTTAATAAACGAATAGAAGGTTAAATCACAATCACCAACAACTAAAAAAAAAAAAATCAAATTTAAGACTTCAAAATGGTTTTTCATTGATTATTTGACATTCTATAAGTTTCTAAAAATATTTAAGGTTATTAACACATCGGTGCACCAGAAAATGTTATTAAACTAATTGAGGGTTGAATCACCCGAAACCCACAAAAAATCAAATTCAAATTTAAGACTTCAAAATGGTTTTTCATTGTTTATTTTACATTCTAAGAGTTTTTAAAAAATATTTAAGGTGATAAGCACATTGGTGCACCGGACATCGTTATTAAACGAATAGAATGTTAAATCACTCTACACACAACAAAAAAAAAAATTCAAATTTAAGACTTCAAAATGGTTTTTCATTGTTTATTTGACATTCTAATAGTTTCTAAAAATAATATTTAAGGTGATTAGCACATTGGTGCACCAGACATCGTTAATAAACGAATAGAAGGTTAAATCACTCTACACAAACTAAAAAAAAAAAAAATTCAAATTTAAGACTTCAAAATGGTTTTTCATTGTTTATTTGACATTCTAAGTTTCTAAAAATAATATTTAAGGTTATTACACATCGGTGCACCAGAAAATGTTATTAAAACTAATTGAGGGTTGAATCACCCAAACCCACAAAAAATCAAAATTCAAATTTAAGACTTCAAAATGGTTTTTCATTGTTTATTTTACATTCTAAGAGTTTTTAAAAATTATATTTAAGGTGATAAGCACATTGGTGCACCGGACATCGTTAATAAACGAATAGAATGTTAAATCACTCTACACAAACTAAAAAAAAAAATTCAAATTTAAGACTTCAAAATGGTTTTTCATTGTTTATTTGACATTCTATAGTTTTTAAAAATAATATTTAAGGTGATTAGCACATTGGTGCACCAAACATCGTTAATAAACGAATAGAAGGTTAAATCACTCTACAACAAACTAAAAAAAAAAAATTCAAATTTAAGACTTCAAAATGGTTTTTCATTGTTTATTTGACATTCTATAAGTTTCTAAAAATAATATTAAGGTTATTAACACATCGGTGCACCAGAAAATGTTATTAAACTAATTGAGGGTTGAATCACCCAAAAACCCACAAAAATAAAATTCAAATTTAAGACTTCAAAATGGTTTTTCATTGTTTATTTACATTCTAATAGTTTTTAAAAATAATTTTAAGGTGAAGTCACATTGGTGCACCAGACATCGTTAATAACGAATAGAAGGTTAAATCACTCTACACAAACTAAAAAAAAAAAATTCAAATTTAAGACTTCAAAATGGTTTTTCATTGTTTATTTGACATTCTATAAGTTTCTAAAAATAATATTTAAGGTTATTAACACATCGGTGCACCAGAAAATGTTATTAAACTAATTGAGGGTTGAATCACCCAAACCCACAAAAAATCAAAATTCAAATTTAAGACTTCAAAATGGTTTTTCATTGTTTATTTTACATTCTAAGAGTTTTTAAAATATATTTAAGGTGATAAGCACATTGGTGCACCGGACATCGTTAATAAACGAATAGAATGTTAAATCACTCTACACAAACTAAAAAAAAAAATTCAAATTTAAGACTTCAAAATGGTTTTTCATTGTTTATTTGACATTCTATAAGTTTCTAAAAATAATATTTAAGTGATTAAGCACATTGGTGCACCAGACATCGTTAATAAACGAATAGAAGGTTAAATCACTCTACACAAACACAAAAAAAAAAAATTCAAATTTAAGACTTCAAAATGGTTTTTCATTGTTTATTTGACATTCTAATAGTTTCTAAAAATAATATTTAAGGTTATTAACACATCGGTGCACCAGAAAATGTTATAAACTAATTGAGGGTTGAATCACCCAAAACCCACAAAAAATCAAAATTCAAATTTAAGACTTCAAAATGGTTTTTCATTGTTTATTTTACATTCTAAGAGTTTTTAAAATTATATTTAAGGTGATAAGCACATTGGTGCACCGGACATCGTTATAAAAGAATAGAATGTTAAATCACTCTACACAAACTAAAAAAAAAAAATTCAAATTTAAGACTTCAAAATGGTTTTTCATTGTTTATTTGACATTCTATAGTTTTTTTAAATAATATTTAAGGTGATTAGCACATTGGTGCACCAACAAATCGTTAATAAACGAATAGAAGGTTAAATCACTCTACAACAAACAAAAAAAAAAAAAAAATTCAAATTTAAGACTTCAAAATGGTTTTTCATTGTTTATTTGACATTCTAAAGTTTCTAAAAATATATTTAAGGTTATTAACACATCGGTGCACCAGAAAATGTTATTAAACTAATTGAGGGTTGAATCACCCAAACCACAAAAAATCAAAATTCAAATTTAAGACTTCAAAATGGTTTTTCATTGTTTATTTTTACATTCTAAGAGTTTTAAAAATTATATTTAAGGTGATAAGCACATTGGTGCACCGGACATCGTTAATAAACGAATAGAATGTTAAATCACTCTACACAAACTAAAAAAAAAAAATTCAAATTTAAGACTTCAAAATGGTTTTTCATTGTTTATTTGACATTCTAATAGTTTTCTAAAAATAATATTTAAGGTTATTAGCACATCGGTGCACCAAAATGTTATTAAACTAATTGAGGGTTGAATCACCCAAAACCCACAAAAAATCAAAATTCAAATTTAAGACTTCAAAATGGTTTTTCATTGTTTATTTGACATTCTAATAGTTTTAAAAAATAATATTTAAGGTGATTAGCACATTGGTGCACCAGACATCGTTAATAAACGAATAGAATGTTAAATCACTCTACACAAACTAAAAAAAAAAAATTCAAATTTAAGACTTCAAAATGGTTTTTCATTGTTTATTTGACATTCTAATAGTTTCTAAAAATAATATTTAAGGTTATTAACACATCGGTGCACCAGAAATGTTATTAAACTAATTGAGGATTGAATCACCCCCAAACCCACAAAAATCAAAATTCAAATTTAAGACTTCAAAATGGTTTTTCATTGTTTATTTTACATTCTAAGAGTTTTTAAAAATAATATTTAAGGTGATAAGCACATTGGTGCACCGGACATCGTTATAAACGAATAGAATGTTAATCACTCTACAACAAACTAAAAAAAAAAAATTCAAATTTAAGACTTCAAAATGGTTTTTCATTGTTTATTTGACATTCTAAGTTTCTAAAATAATATTTAAGTGATAAGCACATTGGTGCACCAGACATCGTTATAAACGAATAGAAGGTTAAATCACTCTACAAAACACTAAAAAAAAAAAAAATTCAAATTTAAGACTTCAAAATGGTTTTTCATTGTTTATTTGACATTCTATAAGTTTCTAAAAATAATATTTAAGGTTATTAACACATCGGTGCACCAGAAAATGTTATTAAACTAATTGAGGGTTGAATCACCCAAACCCACAAAAATCAAAATTCAAATTTAAGACTTCAAAATGGTTTTTCATTGTTTATTTTACATTCTAAGAGTTTTTAAAAATATATTTAAGGTGATAAGCACATTGGTGCACCGGACATCGTTATTAAACGAATAGAATTTAAATCACTCACTACACAAACTAAAAAAAAAAATTCAAATTTAAGACTTCAAAATGGTTTTTCATTGTTTATTTGACATTCTATAAGTTTCTTAAAATAATATTTAAGGATTAGCACATTGGTGCACCAGACATGTTATAAACGAATAGAAGGTTAAATCACTCTACAAACAAACTAAAAAAAAAAAATTCAAATTTAAGACTTCAAAATGGTTTTTCATTGATTATTTGACATTCTATAAGTTTCTAAAAATAATATTTAAGTTATTAACACATCGGTGCACCAGAAATGTTATAAACTAATTGAGGGTTGAATCACCCAAAACCACAAAAAATCAAAATTCAAATTTAAGACTTCAAAATGGTTTTTCATTGTTTATTTTACATTCTAAGAGTTTTTAAAAATATATTTAAGGTGATAAGCACATTGGTGCACCGGACATCGTTATAAACGAATAGAATGTTAAATCACTCTACAACACAACTAAAAAAAAAATTCAAATTTAAGACTTCAAAATGGTTTTTCATTGTTTATTTGACATTCTAATAGTTTTTAAAAATAATATTTAAGGTGATTAGCACATTGGTGCACCAGACATCGTTATAAACGAATAGAAGGTTAATCACTCTACACAAACTAAAAAAAAAAATTCAAATTTAAGACTTCAAAATGGTTTTTCATTTGATTATTTGACATTCTATAAGTTTCTAAAAATAATATTTAAGGTTATTAACACATCGGTGCACCAGAAAATGTTATTAAACTAATTGAGGTTGAATCACCCACCCAAAACCAAAAAAATCAAAATTCAAATTTAAGACTTCAAAATGGTTTTTCATTGTTTATTTGACATTCTAAGAGTTTTTAAAATTATATTTAAGGTGATAAGCACATTGGTGCACCGGACATCGTTAATAAACGAATAGAATGTTAAATCACTCTAACAAACTAAAAAAAAAAATTCAAATTTAAGACTTCAAAATGGTTTTTCATTGTTTATTTTATTTGACATTCTAATAGTTTCTAAAAATAATATTTAAGGTTATTAGCACATCGGTGCACCAGAAACGTTATTAAACTAATTGAGGGTTGAATCACCCAAAACACAAAAAAAAAAATTCAAATTTAAGACTTCAAAATGGTTTTTCATTGTTTATTTGACATTCTAATAGTTTCTAAAAATAATATTTAAGGTATGCACATCGGTGCACCAGAAAATGTTATTAAACTAATTGAGGGTTGAATCACCCAAAACCCAAAAAAAATCAAAATTCAAATTTAAGACTTCAAAATGGTTTTTCATTGTTTATTTACATTCTAAGAGTTTTTAAAAATTATATTTAAGGTGATAAGCACATTGGTGCACCGGACATCGTTATAAACGAATAGAATGTTAAATCACTCTACACAAACTAAAAAAAAAAATTCAAATTTAA
>NW_021014696.1:0-6545 GCF_003676215.2 Rhopalosiphum maidis
CCATTTCTCTTTCTAGTGGTCAAGGTTTCAAGATACTAACATGAGAATTGAGTATTTTATAAGCAATTAAAAAAATGAATTTGTAAAATACGTCCAATTTACCATATAAAACTTGTTTTATAGAGTTTATGAAGTATTGGTTTAATGAATGTATGAAAGTAATTAATGCTAAATAAAAAACATATTCTCTTTCTAGTGGTCAAGTTTCAAGAGACTACATTGAAATTAGTATTTCATAAGCCATAAAAAATTAGAATTTTTAATATACTCCAAATTTACCATATAAAAACATGTTTTATAGTGTTTATGAAGTATCAGCATCAACAAAAATACATGCAAGTTAATAATGCTAAATAAGAATCATTTACTTTAATTCATTGGTCTTGGTTTCATGATACTAATTTTTTGTTTCACTATTATTAATTTACTATCAATTATATTCATAACCATTACCCACATTGCATAAATCAATATTATTATCAATATCTTCTAGTTTATTTTCAAAATAAGATGTTGATACTTTCCAAGTGGTATGAATGCAAATTTCGGTCTCAGCAAGCCTTGGGTGAACTGCTGCACTGCAATCTGAAAAAATGTAGTCAGTTCAATTAGTAAGACTGGTGGAGAATTAATTGAGAATGAGTGTTTCATAAGCAGTTTAAAATATGAATTTATAACACGAGTCAAAATTGTCATTTAAAAGCATGTTTATAGTGTTTATGAAGTAATAGCATCAATGAATTACATGGAAGTTAATAAAGTTAAATAAGAATCATTTACCATAATTTAATGGTGTTGGTTTCATGTCAATTAATTGAGAATTCAGTGTTTCATAAGCCATAAAAATTTGAATTTTAATATACTCCAAAATTATCATATAAAAACAAGTTTTATAGAGTTTATGAAACATTGGCTTAAATGTAATGTATGAAAGTAATTAATGCTAAATAAGAAACATATTCTCTTTCTAGTGGTGAAGGTTTCAAGGTACTAACATGAGAATTGAGTATTTTATAAGCAATTAAAAAAATGAATTTGTAAAATACGTCAAATTTACCATATAAAAACATGTTTTATAGAGTTTATGAAAAATTGGCTTAAATGTAATGTATGAAAGTATTAATGCTAAATAGATCCAATTTCTCTTTCTAGTGGTCAAGGTTTCAAGATACTAACATGAGAATTGAGTATTTTATAAGCAATTAAAAAAATGAATTTGTAAAATACGTCAAATTTACCATATAAAAACTTGTTTTATAGAGTTTATGAAGTATTGGCTTAAATGAAATGTATGAAAGTAATTAATGTTAAATAAAATCAATATTCTCTTTCTAGTGGTCAAGGTTTCAAGATACTAAATTGAGAATTCAGTATTTCATAAGCCATAAAAAATTAGAATTTTTAATATACTCCAAATTTACCATATAAAAACATGTTTTATAGTGTTTATGAAGTATCAGCATCAACAAAAATACATGCAAGTTAATAATGCTAAATAAGAATCATTTACTTAATTCATTGGTCTTGGTTTCATGATACTAATTTTTTGTTTCACTAGTATTAATTTGCTATCAATTATATTCAATAACCATTACACACACATTGCATAAATCCAATATTATTATCAATATCTTCTAGTTTATTTTCAAAATAAGATGTTGATACTTTCCCAAAGTGGTATGAATGCAAATTCTGTCTCAGCAAGCCTTGGGTGAACTGCTGCACTGCAATCTGAAAAAATGTAGTCAGTTAAATTTGTAAGACTGGTGGAGAATTAATTGAGAAATGAGTGTTTCATAAGCAGTTTAAAATATGAATTTATAACACGAGTCAAAATTGTCATTTAAAAGCATGTTTATAGTGTTTATGAAGTATAAGCATCAATGAATTACATGGAAGTTAATAAAGTTAAATAAGAATCATTTACATAATTTAATGGTGTTGGTTTCATGTCAATTAATTGAGAATTGAGTGTTTCATAAGCCATAAAAAATTTGAATTTTTAATATACTCCAAAATTATCATATAAAAACAGTTTTATAGAGTTTATGAAACATTGGCTTAAATGTAATGTATGAAAGTAATTAATGCTAAATAAGAACAAATTCTCTTTCTAGTGGTGAAGGTTTCAAGATACTAACATGAGAATTGAGTATTTTATAAGCAATTAAAAAAATGAATTTGTAAAATACGTCAAATTACCATATAAAAACATGTTTTATAGTGTTTATGAAGTATTGGCTTAAATGAATGTATGAAAGTAATTAATGCTAAATAAGAAACATATTCTCTTTCTAGTGGTCAAGGTTTCAAGATACTAACATGAGAATTGAGTATTTTATAAGCAATTAAAAAAATGAATTTGTAAAATACGCCAAATTTACCATATAAAAACATGTTTTATAGTGTTATGAAGTATTGGCTTAAATGAAATGTATGAAAGTAATTAATGCTAAATAAGAAACATATTCTCTTTCTAGTGGTCAATTTCAAGATACTAACATGAGAATTGGAGTATTTTATAAGCCATAAAAATCTGGAATTGTAAAATACGCCAAATTTACCATAAAAAACATGGTTTTATAGTGTTATGAAGTATTGGCTATAATCTAATGTATGAAAGTAATAATGCTAAATAAGGTAAACATATTCTCTTTCTAGTAGTGAGGTTTCAAGGACTAACATGAGAATTGAGTGTGTATATAGCCATAAAAAAATTTGAATTTTAATATACTCCAATTACTATATAAAAACAGTTTTATAGTGTTTATGAGTATTGGCTTAATGAAATGTATGAAAGTAATTTAATGCTAATAAGAAAACATATTCTATTTCTAGTGGTGAAGGTTTCAAGATTACTAACATGAGAATTGAGTATTTTATAAGCAATTAAAAAAATGAATTTGTAAATACAGTCCAAAATTTACCATATAAAAACATGTTTTATAGAGTTTATGAAACATTGGCTTAAGGTAATGTATGAAAGTAATTAATGCTAATCAGATCCAATTTCTCTTCTAGTGGTCAAGGTTTCAAGATACTAACATGAGAATTGAGTATTTTATAAGCAATTAAAAAAATGAATTTGTAAAATACGTCAAATTTACCATATAAAAACTTGTTTTATAGAGTTTATGAAACATTGGCTTAAATGTAATGTATGAAAGTAATTAATGCTAAATCAGATCCAATTTCTCTTTCTAGTGGTCAAGGTTTCAAGATACTAACATGAGAATTGAGTGTTTCATAAGCCATAAAAAATTAGAATTTTAATATACTCCAAATTTACCATATAAAAACATGTTTTATAGTGTTTATGAAGTATCAGCATCAACAAAAATACATGCAAGTTAATAATGCTAAATAAGAATCATTTACTTAATTCATTGGTCTTGGTTTCATGATACTAATTTTTTGTTTCACTAGTATTAATTTGCTATCAATTATATTCAATAACCATTACACACACATTGCATAAATCCAATATTATTATCAATATCTTCTAGTTTATTTTCAAAATAAGATGTTGATACTTTCCCAAAGTGGTATGAATGCAAATTCGGTCTCAGCAAGCCTTGATTGAACTGCTACACTGCAATCTGAAAAAATGTAGTCAGTTAAATATTGTAAAATTAGTGGAGAATTAATTGAGAATGAGTGTTTCATAAGCAGTTTAAAATATGAATTTATAACACGAGTCAAAATTGTCATTTAAAAGCATGTTTATAGTGTTTATGAAGTATAAGCATCAATGAATTACATGGAAGTTAATAAAGTTAAATAAGAATCATTTACATAATTTAATGGTGTTGGTTTCATGTCAATTAATTGAGAATTGCAGTGTTTCATAGCCATAAAAAATTTGAATTTTTAATATACTCCAATATTATCATATAAAAAACAAGTTTTATAGAGTTTATGAAACATTAACTTAAATGTAATGTATGAAAGTAATTAATGCTAAATAAGAAACAAATTCTCTTTCTAGTGGTGAAGGTTTCAAGGTACTAACATGAGAATTGAGTATTTTATAAGCAATAAAAAAATGAATTTGTAATTTACCGTAAATATTATCCATATAAAAACATGTTTTATAGTGTTATGAAAAATTGGCTTATATGAAGGTATGAAAGTAATTAATCCTAATAGATACCATATTCTCTTTCTAGTGGTCAAGGTTTCAAGATACTAACATGAGAATTGAGTATTTATAAGCAATTAAAAAAATGAATTTGTAAAATACGTCAAATTTACCATATAAAAACTTGTTTTATAGAGTTTATGAAACATGGCTTAAATGTAATGTATGAAAGTAATTAATGCTAAATCAGATCCAATTTCTCTTTCTAGTGGTCAAGGTTTCAAGATACTAACCTGAGAATGAGTGGTTCATAAGCCATAAAAAATTAGAATTTTTAATATACTCCAAATTTACCATATAAAAACATGTTTTATAGTGTGTTATGAAGTATCAGCATCAACAAAAATACATGCAAGTTAATAATGCTAAATAAGAAATCATTTACTGAATTCATTGGTCTTGGTTTCATGATACTAATTTTTTGTTTCACTAGTATTAATTTGCTATCAATTATATTCAATAACCATTACACACACATTGCATAAATCCAATATTATTATCAATATCTTCTAGTTTATTTTCAAAATAAGATGTTGATACTTTCCCAAAGTGGTATGAATGCAAATTCCTGTCTCAGCAAGCCTGATGAACTGCTACACTGCAATCTGAAAAAATGTAGTCAGTTAAATATGTAAAATTAGTGGAGAATTAATTGAGAATGAGTGTTTCATAAGCAGTTTAAAATATGAATTTATAACACGAGTCAAAATTGTCATTTAAAAAGCATGTTTATAGTGTTTATGAAGTATAAGCATCAATGAATTACATGGAAGTTAATAAAGTTAAATAAGAATCATTTAAATAATTTAATGGTGTTGGTTTCATGTCAATTAATTGAGAATTGAGTGTTTCATAAGCCATAAAAATTTGAATTTTAATACTACTCCAATATTATCATATAAAAACAAGTTTTATAGAGTTTATGAAACATGGCTATTAAATGTAATGTATGAAGTAATTAATGCTAAATAGAAACATATTCTCACTTTCTAGTGGTGAAGGTTTCAAGGTACTAACATGAGAATTGAGTATTTATAAGCAATTAAAAAAATGAATTTGTAAAATACGTCAAATTACCATATAAAACATGTTTTACTAGGTTTATGAAACAATTGGCTTAAATGTAATGTATGAAAGCTAATCTAATGCTAAATCAGATCCAATTCTATTTCTAGTGGTCAAGGTTTCAAGATACTAACAGGAGAATGAGTATTTTATAAGCAATTAAAAAAATGGAATTTGTAAAATACGTCAAAATTTACATATTAAAAACTTGTTTATAGAGGTTTATGAAACATTGGCTTAAATGTAATGTATGAAAGTAATTAATGCTAAATCAGATCCAATTTCTCTTTCTAGTGGTCAAGGTTTCAAGATACTAACATGAGAATTGGAGTGTTTCATAAGCCATAAAAATTAGAATTTTTAATATACTCAAATTTACCATATAAAAACATGTTTTATAGTGTTTATGAAGTATCAGCATCAACAAAATACATGCAAGTTAATAATGCTAAATAAGATCATTTACTTAATTCATTGGTCTTGGTTTCATGATACTAATTTTTTGTTTCACTAGTATTAATTTGCTATCAATTATTTCAATAACCATTACACACACATTGCATAAATCCAATTATTATCAATATCTTCTAGTTTATTTTCAAAATAAGATGTTGATACTTTCCCAAAGTGGTATGATGCAAATTCCGTCTCAGCAAGCCTTGAATGAACTGCTACACTGCAATCTGAAAAAAATGTAGTCAGTTAAATATGAAAATTAGTGGAGAATTAATTGAGAATTGAGTTTTCATAAGCAGTTTAAAATATGAATTTATAACACGAGTCAAATTGTCATTTAAAAGCATGTTTATAGTGTTTATGAAGTATCAGCATCAATGAATTAACATGGAAGTTAATAAAGTTAAATAAGAATCATTTAATATTTTAATGGTGTTGGTTTCAGGTCATTAATTGAGATTGAGTGTTTCATTAGCCATAAAAAATTTGAATTTTTAATATACTCCAATATTATCATATAAAAACAAAGTTTATAGAGTTTATGAAACATTAACTTAAATGTAATGTATGAAAGTAATTATGCTAAATAAGAAACAAATTCTCTTTCTAGTGGTGAAGGTTTCAAGGTACTAACATGAGAATTGAGTATTTTATAAGCCACAAAAAATGTGAATTTGTATTTACATTAATATATCATATAAAAACATGTTTTATAGTGTTTATGAAGTATTGGATTATATGAATGTATGAAAGTAATTAATCCTGAATAAGAAACATATTCTCTTTCTAGTGGTCAAGGTTTCAATATACTAACATAGAATTGAGTATTTTATAACAATTAAAAAAATGAATTTGTAAAATACGTCAAATTTACCATATAAAA
>NW_021014697.1:0-4535 GCF_003676215.2 Rhopalosiphum maidis
TCTTAAAATTCCTTAAAAAATCCATAAATTCCCTTTTAACATTTAGATAATCATTAAAATCCCAATTATTCCTAGGAAAAACCCAATAATAACTGATTCTAATAAAAGCAATTTCTTAAAATTCCTAAAAATCCATAAATTTCGTTTTAATATTTAGAAAATCATTAAAATTCCAAATATACCCAGGAAAAAACCAATGATAACTGATTGGAATACAAAAAAATTCTTAAATTCTTTAAAAATCCATAAATTTCACCTTTAATATTAATAAATCATTAGTAATCCCAATTATTATAGGAAAAACCCAATGATAACTGATTGGAATACAAAATATTCTTTAAATTCTTTAAAAAAACCATAAATTTCATTTTTAACATTGGGAAATCATTAAAAATACAAATTATTCCTGTGAATTCCAATAATATGTGATTATAATCCAAAAAATTCTTTAAATTCCTAAAAAAACCATAAATTTCATTTTTAACATTTTGGAAATCATTAATAATACAAATTATTCCTGTGACATTTCCAATAAAAACTAATTAAAATCCATAAAATTTCTTAAAATTCCTTAAAAATCCATAAATTTCCCTTTTAACATTTAGATAATCATTAAAATCCCAATTATTCCTAGGAAAAACCCAATAATAACTGATTCTAATAAAAACAATTTCTTAAAATTCCTAAAAAATCCATAAATTTCCGTTTTAATATTTAGAAAATCATTAAAATTCCAAATATACCCAGGAAAAACCCAATGATAACTGATTGGAATACAAAAAAATTCTTTAAATTCTTTAAAAATCCATAAATTTCACCTTTAACTATTAATAAATCATTAGTAATCCCAATTTATTATAGGAAAAACCCAATGATAACTGATTGGAATACAAAATAATTCTTTAAATTCTTTAAAAATCCATAAATTTCACCTTTAACATTTGGGAAATCATTAAAAATACAAATTATTCCTGTGACATTCCAATAATATGTGATTATAATCCAAAAAATTTCTTAAAATTCCTGAAAAATCCAAAAATTTCCTATTTAACATTAGAAAATCATTGAAAATTCCAATTATTCCTAGTGAATAACCCAATACAAACTAATTAAAATCCATAAAATTTCTTAAAATTCCTTAAAAATCCATAAATTTCCCTTTTAACATTAGATAATCATTAAAATCCCAATTATTCCTAGGAAAAACCCAATAATAACTGATTCTAATAAAAACAATATCTTAAAATTCCTAAAAAAAACCATAAATTTCCCTTTTAACATTGGGAATCATTAAAAATACCAATTATTCCTGTGACATTTCCAATAATATGTGATTATAATCCATAAAATTTCTTAAAATTCCTAAAAAATCCATAAATTTCCCTTTAAAACATTTAGGGAAATCATTAAAAATCCCAATTATTGCTGTGACATTTCCAATAATATGTGATTATAAATCCATAAAATTTCTTAAAATTCCTAAAAAATCCATTAATAATATCCGTTCTAATATTTAGAATATCATTAAAATTCCAAATATACCCAGGAAAAACCCAATAATAACGGATTGAAATACAAAATAATTCTTTAAATTCTTTTAAATCCATAAATTTCACCTTTAACTATTAATACATCATTAGAAATCCCAATTTATTATAGGAAAACCTAATGTTAACTGATTGGAATCCAAAAAATATCTTAAAAATTCCTAAAAAAAAACCATAAATTTCCCTTTTAACATTTGGGAAATAATTAAAAATCCCAATTATTCCTAGGAATAACCCAATAAAAACTAATTAAAATCCATAAAATTTCTTAAAATTCCTAAAAAATCCATAAATTTCCGTTTTAATATATAGAAAATCATTAAAATTCCAAATATACCCAGGAAAAAACCCAATGATAACTGATTGGAATACAAAAAAATTCTTTAAATTCTTTAAAATCCATAAATTTCACCTTTAACTATTAATAAATCGTTAGTTATCCCAATTTATATAGGAAAAACCCAATGATAACTGATTGGGAATCAAAAAATATCTTAAACTTCCTAAAAAAAACCATAAATTTCCCTTTTAAAACATTTAGAAAATCATTGAATAATTCCAATTATTCCTAGGAATACCCAATAAAAACTTATTAAAATCCATAAAATTTCGTAAATTCCTTAAAAAATCCATAAATTTCCCTTTTAACATTTAGATAAATCATTAAAATCCCAATTATTCCTAGGAAAAACCCATAATACCTGATTTCTAATAAAGCAATTCTTAAAATTCCTAAAAATAATCCAGTAAATTTCCGTTTTAATATTTAGAAAAATCATTAAAATTCCAATATACCCAGGAAAAAAACCCAATGATAAACTGGATTGGAATACAAAAAAAATTCTTAAATTCTTTAAAATATCCATAAATTTCACCTTTTAACCTATTAATAAATCATTAGTAATCCCAATTTATTATAGGAAACAAACCCAATGATAACTGATTGAATACAAAATAATTCTTTAAATTCTTTAAAAAACCATAAATTTCATTTTTAACATTGGGAAATCATTAAAAATACAAATTATTCCTGTGACATTTCCAATAATATGTGATTATAAGCAAAAAACTTTTTTTAAATTCCCTAAAAAATCCATAAATTTCCCTTTTTAACATTTAGGAATCATTAAAAATCCCAATTATTGCTGTGACATTTCCAATAATATGAGATTAAAATCCATAAAATTTCTTAAAATTCCTTAAAAATCCATAAATTTCCCGTTTAACATTTAGATAATCATTAAAATCCCAATTATTCCTATGGAAAAAACCCAATAATAATTGATTCTAATAAAAGCAATTTCTTAAAATTCCTAAAAAAATCCATAAATTTCCGTTTTAATATTTAGAAAATCATTAAAATTCCAAATATACCCAGGAAAAACCCAATGATAACTGATTGGAATACAAAAAAATTCTTTTAAATTCTTTAAAAGTCCATAAATTTCACCTTTAACTATTAATAAATCATTAGTAATCCCAATTTATTATAGGAAAAACCCATGATAACTGATTGGAATACAAATAATTCTTTAAATTCTTTAAAAAAAACCATAAATTTCATTTTTAACATTTGGGAAATCATTAAAAATACAAATTATTCTTGTGACATTTCCAATATATGTGATTATAAGTCAAAAAAAATTATTTTAAATTCCTAAAAAATCCATAACTTTCCTTTTAAACATTTAGAGAAATCATTACAAATCCCAGATTATATTGCTGTTACATTTCTAATAATATGTGATTACAATCCATACAAGTTCTTTCTTAAACTTCCTTAAAAAATCCATAAATTTCCCTTTTACAACATTTAGATAATCAATTAAAATCCCAAATTATTCTAGGAAAACACCCATATAAATGATTCTAATAAAAGCAATTTCTTAAAAATCCTAAAAATCCATAAATTTCCGTTTATATATCTGGAGAAATCATTAAAATTCCAAATATACCCAGGAAAACCCAATGATAACTGATTGGAATACAAAAAAATTCTTTAAATTCTTTAAAAATCCATAAATTTCACCTTTAACTATTAATAAATCATTAGTAATCCCAATTTATTATAGGAAAAACCCAATGATAAACTGATTGGAATACAAAATAATTCTTTAAATTCTTTAAAAAAAAACCATAAATTTCATTTTTAACATTTGGGAAATCATTAAAAATACAAATTATTCCTGTGACATTTCCAATAATATGTGATTATAATCAAAAAATTTTTTTAAATTCCTAAAAAATCCATAAATTTCCCTTTTAACATTTAGGGAAATCATTAAAAATCCCAATTATTGCTGTGACATTTCCAATAATATGTGATTAAAATCCATAAAATTTCTTAAAATTCCTTAAAAAATCCATAAATTTTCCCTTTTAAACATTAGATAATCATTAAAATCCCAATTATTCCTAGGAAAACCCAATAATAATATGATTCTAATAAAAACAATTTCTTAAAATTCCTAAAAAATCCTATTAAATTTCCGTTTTAATATTTAGAAATCATTAAAATTCCAAATATACCAGGAAAAACCCAATGATAACTGATTGGAATACAAAAAAATTTTTTAAATTCTTTAAAAATCCATAAATTTCACCTTTAACTATTAATAAATCATTAGTAATCCCAATTTATTATAGGAAGGAAAAACCCAATGATAACTGATTGGAATACAAAATAATTCTTAAATTCTTTAAAAAACCATAAATTTCATTTTAACATTGGGAAATCATTAAAATACAAATTATTCCTGTGACATTTCCAATAATATGTGATTATAATCCAAAAAAATTTCTTAAAATTCCTAAAAAATCCAAAAATTTCCCTTTTAACATTTAGAAAATCATTAAAAATTCCAATTATTCCTAGGAAAACCCAATAAAAACTGATTAAAATCCATAAAATTTCTTAAAATCCTTAAAAAATCCATAAATTTCCCTTTTAACATTTAGATAATCATTAAAATCCAATTATTCCTAGGA